>NC_133433.1:16596941-16674155 GCF_011762505.2 Arvicanthis niloticus | reverse complement strand
TGTCTTAGGTTGTCCTGTCTTCTAGGACCTTATCCATCATTGCCTACCAGCCCTCAAAGAGATATCACTCTGTAAGCATGTCACACAAGGGGGAGGTGAGGAGCAGCCTACATGGTGGTCTCAGATCTCTGCCATCCATGCTTTGATCACTTCTTTAGAGGAGCCACAATTGAGATTTCAAGAGCCATCAGTGCCTGGAGAGTCGCCTTATTTATGGAACACTGCCTGAAGATATACTGTGCGAGACACTTAAACAAAATAATTATTAGTATGACAATTCCTCCCATTGTAGCATAAGTGCTCTCCACGAGGGGTCAAGCAGCCTCTTAATATTGTTTTATTAAAGAGACAGCCACCCTTTAGGAGCAAAAGTCGCACAAATCAAGACAATTAGGGAGACCACATAAATCCCAATGGTTCATAATAAAGTCAAATCAGAATTTAATGAGATCCCTGTTAACATAGGGAGTAATATCAGAAGCATCATGTGAGGTAAACCTCCACGTACCAAGTGTGAGTTTAGATGACAATAGGGATTAATCCCTGGTGAATTTTACATCTTTCCATCACACAGCTCCATCTGCTCTGAAATGTGGCCATAACTTTTGCTACAAGAGTTCAGAATTCAGAGGACAATAATTGATGTCCCACGTGTAATTATGTTGTGGATGATATTGACCATCTCTATGCCAATTTCTTGGTGAATGAGCTCATTCTCAAACAGAAGCAACGATCTGAGGAGAAGAGGTTCAAATCGGACCACTCAGTGAGTAGCACCAATGGGCATAGGTGGCATTTTTTCCCCAAGATTTTCTAGGAACTGATCAAATAACCTTGATTTGATCAATGTCAACCTCATGTTGGAACTACTAGTGCAGGCTGGCAGTGTTCCCAAGGGATAGAAAGTACTACAAAAGTGGGCACGTGAGGGATTCTTGGACAGCGGCACTAGAGAACAGCCTGGAGCCTGGCAACTGGAGGACTGGAGCAGAGACACCCAAATCATCATTGTTAAAATCAACCTGTTTGCCTGGAGAAAGTGGGACAAGGTCAGTAATGGAAGAGTGAATAGTAGACTGATCCTGGTAGTGTTTCTTATGGGCAGCCACCACTTCCTCTGGGGAGAAATTCTTAAGACTGGCGATGACTGCAAGGAGAATGGACTGCAAAGAAGACGAGAAGGATAGTCTCAGACTGTACCTCACATTTGCAGGCAAGGAAAAGAACATGTATCCAGAGGTCAGGGTCACTCATGTTCTCCAGGCATATTTAGGGGGCCAATATAGCAGCCTCTTCCCAAAATTAGTCCAGAATGTGAGTCTTAACCTTGAGACCATGAGTAACCAGAAGGGTTATCAGAGCCCTAGTGGTTCCTTGAAGGTGAAGGGGAGGGAACCCATGACGAGCCCAAAAGAAACAAGCAAAAACCGATATGACATATGATAGAAGAGGTGATGTGTACTAAGTAGGGGACTCTTTTAGGTGTAGCTCAAAGGCCTTATGCCTGGACAATGTACCCAGGTTGGGAAAGGCCTATGGGAACTGATCCCTGGTACCACCACCGGAGAAAACAGCCCCTAGGTCTAGTAACAGGATGAATCCAGACCAAAAGCGAAATTGAGTGGACAAAGACAAAAAAGACAGAAAAGATGGCTGCTGCACACTCATCTAGACCAAGGCAAAGAAGAAGGAAAAGATGGCCACTGCAAGCTCACCCTCAACTGAACTGAGACCAAAAGTAAGGTCACTGGGACAGACAGACAGAAAAGATCAAGAAGACAGAAATGAGGTCCATGTGCTCACCTTCAAAGGACCCACAACATAAAACACTAAGGGGCCAACTCACCAAGGAAGCAACCGAGGTGGGCACAACAGCAGCACTGAAAGGAGAACAGAGAACAGCAGATCAAGCTGAACCACAAGCACAGTGCTTGTAGCAACAGGCAAAAAATGAGCTTCCAGAAAAGGAAGTTCACAAGCTGCCACAAAACAAGGACAATGAAGTAGTCCATTGACTATGCTGGGTGCCAGATGTTGCCTGTGCCCTGGACTACTTGCTGCTCGACCCTACCTGCCCTTGGGGGTTGGAGGTGAGGTGGCGCAGAGTCAAGAACACAAACTCCAGGAGCAGGTGAGAAACACCACAGCAAGCTCTCTGAACAATGCTGCAAGCTCCTTTAATACCCTCTACCTCCACCCCCATTGGTCCCAAGAAAACATCTCTTCTAAATAGCAGTTCCTGACTGGTTGACATTGTCTGCACCAGCAATCCTTGGTCTCTCAGGCAATCCTCAATCAGGTCCTCCTGCAGAAGATGCTAGTCTCTCAGACAGCTCTCAATTAGGTCCTCTCGCAAGAGATGCTTTTGTGGCTACATGGTCCCTGGGGTTTACATAGAAGCAGCCCCACCGTTTCTGCTACATTGGACATTGTATCAATTGAGATTATTGACATATTTTTATTTTCTTTAAGCATATACTCTTTGTCCTACATCTGATATTATATTTCATTTCCCAAGATTTGCATTAAATCTCATGGATTTTCACTGTACTGAATTTTTATATTTTCTTGTGATAATACTTAACTTCATTCCATATAACATATGTTTTACATATTTACTATGCAAATAATTACCTGTTATGTATAGAATTTTTATTTGTAAGATGAATATACATTTTGTGATGTAAAAACATTTAAATGCATATTTAGTTATATAATATATTTTATAAATAATTTGTATTAAATTTTGGAGAACATTTTGTGTTTCTAGACAATCCTTTTTTCTTTCTTTTTAAACAAAAATGAATCTTTATTCTAAAAGAAGTTTGCAGACAGGCTTTTTTTGCGTTGTCCATCCTTTTATATATAGAACAGAATGAAGACTTGTACCTCTAGATAGCAATGACAGCAGGCTCAGAGTGAGGTATCCCATTAGACATTTAGCTTCGCCTAAAACCTGAAAATGATTAATGCTCATACATATCCTTTCCTTTAAATAACATTCTCTTTTTGTGTTGTATACCCAGCATTTGTTTTTATTTCTATTTTTTAGAAATGGAAGGTATATTGTCCACGCTTTCCTTAAACTCTTGGGGTCAATGGTCTTTCTGCTTCAGCATCCTAAGTATCTAGAACTACAGATATGAGTGAATATGACTGGCAACAATTTTTTTTGTGTGTGTGATTGTATGTGTGTGCATGTGTGTGTGTGTGTATGTGTGTGTGTGTATCCATGTGCTGCGCTCATCCATGTAAGAACACACATATATGTGCATATGTGTACTCATGTGAAAAAAACCCAAAGGTTGTATGTTTCCCAATGCTCAGTACCCTGGGTGTTGTTGTTGTTGAGACAGAGACTCTCATTAAACGTAGAACTTTCTGACCTGGCTCCTCTATTAGTTGGTCAGTGGGTTCTACCTCCTTCCTTCTGGGATTACAGATACACAACACAGTTTCCAGCCTTTTTGTGTGGGTGCTAGGGATTGAACTCAGATCTTTATGCTTATATAGCTAGTGCTATAACAACTGAGTTATTTTTCAGCCCTAAACACAATACTTTTATACATATTTAATGATATTGTAGCTTTTCTGAAGGATTTAATTTTGGGTTTTGTCCCATAAATTATCTATGTCTGCTTTTCAGATGATATTCTTACCTAAATAGTATTTCTACATTTCTTCTTTTTAAGTGCCAGGCAATATGATCCAAGGACTGGATGCCCTCTGCACTTCATGGGTATCTACGTGCATGCAATGCACATAAAGTCTTGTATGCACACATATTCATGTAAGTACCCAATAATATGATTCCTTAGGTTCTTCATTGTTAAGTGTAATCATGTGACCACACTCAGGCTAACTAATAGTAGAGAACAGATGGAACATATCACTTTCAGACTAGAGAATTTAAGGTCTCATTCTAGTCTCTCCAGAGAGTTTTCCCTCAGGGCCTGGCATCAGTTAGAAAGAAAGGCTACACTACTCATCTATGTCATCAATAACTATGAATAGTTTGGTTTATTTTAAGCTTGTCTTTTAGAATATAAAAATATCTCAAACAATTTTTCTCCTTGGTTGTCATTTTATATGTGAAAGTAAAGCAGCAGGGTAGGAGTATTGATTACTTTCCTCCCTTACCAGCATACATATCACCTTTAGGTAGCATGACAGATAGTCATCATAGAAGAGGTAATCGGGAGAGATCCATCTCAAATCTTCCAAAAGTTAATTTCAAAGGACTGAAGCCCTGAGGGCCAGCAGAAAGAATGGAAACAGGCAACTCAGGAGATAGGAAACAGAAACAACATAAATGTCCTTCAACTGGAATAGATAATGAAAATATGGAAATTATTCAGCTGTAAAGAAAAATGATATCAGAGTTACTAGAGATACAATGAAGGTAAAAAGGGACTATTGAGGAAAGCTGCTATCAGGAAGTGGAACCAGACCAGGAGAAAGAAGGTTGTTGCTGTCAACAAAGATAAAAAAGAAGATGGAGATCTGAAGACTGCTTTGACATCAGACATGGAGATGTTGAGTTTGGAGTTTGGCTAGCTGGTTTCCTGACTTGCTTTGGGGATTACAATTGTTATCTCTTTATTGGAAAGGAAGTTCCAGAATAAATTTTAGATTTAAGAGATTCAAGACAAACAGCATGAGAAAGAAATGCCATCCAGGAACCACATGGGAGCTGCATGCTTAAGGCATCATGGGCTTCATTCTGGAGATGTGGCTCCAGCATATTGGTTCAGATGTCCAGCTGGTCAATGCAGTATCAACTGAGTCTTGAGGAAACCGGCTCCTCTTTTTCTTTGAAAATAAACTCTCACCTTCCATATTCGAGCCACTGGAACTCCTAGAGACATGCTTACTCCTTTTACAACTTATTTCCTCAGAAGCCTCCTCACCAAAGGAGCCATGTGTCTTATCTTACGATAGTTCCTCAGAAGTACTTGATGAAGGGCCTCTGTCTCCAATGCCTGAAACAAAGCTTTCACTGACATTTTCTTTGAACTGCAAGAATTTTTCTGATGAGAGAAAAACATGCTTTGTTCTTTACGTGTATATTTCTGTATAGTCTGGGATTGTTGTAAATCAGGACACTGCAAACAACCTGTGGTTTCCACTTTGATCAGTAACCTTTAAAAAAAAAAAGAAAGTGAAGCTCGGAAAGAGAGTTTATATAACCAGTGGACATAGCCAGGCTTTTAATAGAACAGCCACAAGTGGCTGTGCATGGTGACCTTTAACTTTTGCTTGACAGTAAGTCCTGGAAAAACTCTGAATAAACTCTGAATAAGACATTAATGAAGGAAATATCAAAAGCAACAACAAGAAAGAATAAGTGAACAAAAGGCCAATAATTCTCCTTCTGGCATGCCCCTTTCATCTTGGATCTTATCAGAAAATGCTGCCCATGTTTGGGGTGGGTATTTCCATGTATATTAAAGAAATTATAACAAGTTCTCAGTTGAGATCTTTACTTTTCAAATATGTAGGAAGGTGACATTAACACCAATCATCATGCCACTCAAGGGCTAATAAGTTGCTATCATTTTCTTGGTTGTATCCTCAGTCTCTACATTATCAGTTAAAGTCTCCATTCAATTCTGTCACACAACAAAATCTGTGCTCATTGCATTTTTATTTTTACATTAAACGCTTCCTGATATCTTATGTGCATGTATATGTGTATGTCATCCTACCTTGATTCAAAGGAATATGATAATAATTTCATATATACCACCAAGACAAGCATGTATATGGAAATCATATAAAAAACTAAAGTAGGTAAAAATCTTTACTGGTGCCATCCACAGTTATGTTTTCTCTGATCCTGGAGAAACATGGGTCAGGTTTATATATTGTACTTTTTCAAAGAACTCTTCTAAAACCATGCTGAGGAAAAAGAGCTTTGGTTCTGCTACAAAAGCTGAAGAGTGTGGGCTAAGTTTCAGAATATCATGTTTAGTGTTATTTTTTCTTTGATTATAACTGTTCACCTTTTACAGATAATCCCCAGATATTGCCTTCCAGAGTTTTATTTCAAATGCTCCATGTCTATTTGTTAGCGTGTGTTATTGAGTACGAAGCTCATAATCCCAATGCTCAGGTGAGCTGTGCTCTATTTCCTGGACATATTGCAGCCATGGAAACAGGCATTAGGAGTACCAACACTGTATTTCATGCACCTAGTCTACAGCCTGATTTCTCTTTGGAAAGATACTTATGCCATCACTATTATCAAAAATGTCTACTGGGGAAAATGAGAAACACTCTTATTATCTGTTGTCTTATCTTTATAAAAGTAAATTACTAGGGTAAATGTCGTCATTGAAAACAGATGACTGTCTTCCTTGAATAAGTTAACAACCGAAACTGAAGTGATCAGTGGGGAGCAGTGACTGTTTATGGAAATAACTCAGTGATATCAACAGCATCCAGAATCTTGTTAGAAATCAAAGTCCATTCCAAGGCTATAGAGTTAAAAACTATAGAAGTAGAAAATAGCAATCTGATACCACAAGTTCTCCAGACTGATCATTCTGACACTTACTGAGTTTTAGATATGTTCTATAGTGACAAAGTGATATGCATGAAAATGCAGCTCATTAGACAGAGACTATATAATAGATTCAGCTTATTTTAAATATTATCTGACAATATCATGACACCAGCTTGAATGTAACTCAGGATATACTTGGTCCCAGCATTTTCCTAAAGCCAGGATGATGTCTAAACAAGAGAGTAAACTTCCATTTCCTTTGCTATGATGTGTTATAAAGACAGTTCCCATTACTCCCATATTCATCTTATTCTATTTATTTTATGGGAGCAAAAAGCCTGATAAGATCTTTTATAACTGACGAAACATGAGACAAAATCCAAGCAAAACAACAACAGTGCTAATATACCTATATTTCATGTTATGAAATGTATTTTCTTTTGTTTTAGGATGAAATGTTCTCTAGTTATCTGTTAAATCTACTTGGTTCATATCTTCTGTTAGTTTCACTGTATCTTTGTTTAGTTTCTGTTTCCATGATCTGCCCATTGCTGAGAGAGGGTGTTGAAGTCTCCCACTATTATTGTGTGAGGTACAATGTGTGCTTTGTGCTTTAGTAAGGTTTCTTTTATGAAAGTGGGTGCTCTTACATTTGGCGCATAGATGTTCAGAACTGAGAGTTCATCTTGGTTGACTGTTCCTTTGACGGCTATGAAATGTCCTTCCTTATCCTTTTTGATAGCTTTAAGTTAAAAGTCGATTTTATTCGTTATTGGAATGGGTACACCAGCTTGTTTATTAGGACCATTTGCTTGAAAAATTGTTTTCCAGCTTTTTACTCTAAGGTAGTGTCTGTCTTTGTCACTGAGGTGGGTTTCCTGTATGCAGCAAAATGCTGGGTCCTGTGTATGTATCCAGTCTATTAGTCTATGTCTTTTTATTGGGGAATTGAGTCCATTGATGCTAAGAGATATTAAGGAAAGGAGATTGTTGCTTCTTGTTATTTTTGTTATTAGTGGTGGCATTGTTTGTGTGGCTATCTTCTTTTGGATTTGTTGGAAGAAGATTACTTTCTTGCTCTTTCTAGGGTATAATTTCCCTCCTTATATTGGAGCTTTCCTGCTATTATCCTTTGTAGTGCTGGGTTTGTGGAAAGATATTGTGTAAATTTGGTTTTGTCACGGAATATATTGGTTTCTCCATCTATGGTAATTGAGAGTTTTGCTGGGTATAGTAGCCTGGGCTGGCATTTGTGTTCTCTTAGGGTCTGTATGACATCTGTCCAGCATCTTCTAGCTTTTATAGTATCTGGTAAGAAATCTGGTGTAATTCTGATAGGTCTGCCTTTATATGTTACTTGGCCTTTTTTCCCTTACTGCATTTAATACTCTTTGTTTTGTGCATTTGGTGTTTTGATTATTATGTGACGGGAGGTATTTCTTTTCTGGTCTTGTCTATTTGGCGTTCCATAGCCTTCTTGTATGTTTATGGGCATCTCGTTCTTTAGGTTAGGGAAGTTTTCTTCTATAATTTTGTTGAAGATATTTATTGGCCCTTTAAGTTGGAAATCTTTACTCTCTTCTATACCTATTATCCTTAGGTTTGATCTTCTCATTGTGCCCTAGATTTCCTAGATGTTTTGTGTTAAGAACTTTTTGCATTTTGCTTTTTCTTTGACAGTTGTGTCAATATTTTCTATGATATCTTCTGCACCTGAGATTCCCTTATCTATCTCTTGTATTCTATTGTTAATGCTTTTGTCTATGTTTATGATTCCTTTCCTAGGTTTTCTATTTTAAGGGTAGTCTCCCTTTGTGATTTCTTTATTGTTTCTACTTCCATTTTCATGTCCTGGATGGTTTTGTTCAATTCCTTCACCAGTTTGGTTGTGTTTTCTTGTAATTCTTTAAGGGATTTTTGTGTTCCCTTTTTAAGGGCTTCTACATGTTTGTTTACCTGTGTTCTTCTCAAATTCTTTGAGAGTGTTACTTATGTTCTTCTTAAAGTCCTCTATGATCAACATTAGAAGAGATTTTAAATCTGAATTTTGCTTTCCTGGTGAGATGGGGAATTCAGGACTTTCTATTGTGGGAGAACTAGGTTCTAATGATGCCAAATACCTTGGGTTGCTGATGATTATTTTCTTGTGCTTGCCTTTCACCATCTGGATCTCTTTAGTGCTACCTGCCCTGTCTCTGACTGGAGCCTGTCTTTCCTATTATCTTGGTTGTGTCAGAACTGTTTGGGGTGGGTGTTACTACTGGGGTTAGAGCTGAGGCCTAAGATCTGCTCAGTGCTCAGGTGCAGATCTGAAGGAACCAGTGACCTGGGCCAGGAGTGAATTCCTGGGTCCCAGTGGGTCCCAGTTACTTTCTGTTTGGGGCGGGTGTTGCTGTCTTCTTACCTATGATACTGCCCCATTAACTTTTTATATTTGCTACAATGATTTATATTCTAATTCTCTTGGAGAACAATCAGCCAATCAGCTTGAAAATATTATAAATGGATGTATAGGGACTAATTCTCTTATTTATTCACTGTTCAAGTGAAATGTTAAAAGCTAGATATTTACTGAGAGGCAATGTAAACTGTATTTCATGTCAGCTTACTTAGTTTATCTTAAATTATATTTGTAAATGCATTTTAAAGCAAATATAGAAAATAATATGATAAGTAAGCTGCTTGTAAAGTGTAGCTAGCTATTATTAACATGTGTACATGTTAGTTTTCTGTCTTTCATAATCATTGCTTAATACCATTGTGTGGCATTAACACAGCATTAATAATGTATCAATTCGTCACACAATATTCCATTATATACACAAACCCTGACTTACTCCATGTGATAATCTTAATTTTCAACTTGAGAAGATCTAGGATCATAATGGAGATGGGTCCTTGTGGAGAATTATCTTGATTAAGCTAATTCAGGTGAAGAAACTTGTCCACTGAGAGTGGTGCCATTCCCTAGGATGGGATTCTTTGTGTAATAAAAAGGAGAAAGTGAGCTGAGCATAAGCATTCTTCATTCTCTGTCTTGTGACTAAGTGTTAATGTCATGTGACCATCCACTTCCAGACCCTCTTTTCTGACTTCTCATCAAGATGCAATACAGCTTGAGCATGTGAGCTACAATAAATTTGTTTGTTTCTTGGGGTGCTTTTGTTTGGGTATCTTATCATAACAACAGAAAACTCTTTGATGAACATCTCTGCCTATTTATGTATAAAGCTTTGTGAATTCTTAGTACATATTTCTTTGATGATGACTTTTATCCATCTTTTAGATAATCCTATGATGTTACCTTCATTGAGTTTTGTTTAAAACAGTTTCAAAGCCCTTTCAAATGTTAGATATATTCTCCAAACTAGTATTATTCAGCTTAAGACCAGGATTATTCAGATACATACCCTCCTTGTTAGTGTGCATGTTAGTTCATAGACCATTGGATGTTACTAAAAGGCTGTCCCCTTGCTCACTTTGCCAACTATGATTTTGCCTCATTTTAACCAGAAGAAACATATTCTATCTTTATTTTCATATGGGCCTTAAAGAATATTATGATAAGCATATATTCAAATAATTAATTTTCACTTACATTTGCTTCTATAAAAATTCTTTCTGTAGTCTTTGTCGTTTGTTTATTCACAGCTGAGTGGTTTTTTAAAAATTGGTTTTAGAAACAGCTTTTTCAACCATTTTCTCCATTAAGATATTGAGATTTGGATCTATATTAAATAGCACTAATAACATAATAGAAAAAGTCAAATATGACCTAAGAAAAATTCAATGCAAGACCTTGCTTGTGGCACACCTCTTTCTTAGTTTGATCATTGGATTGCCCTGCTTGTATGCTGTGTGCAGATCAATACAGGTCTTCCCTGGTGAAGTCCCCTCTGCACTTCTGCTATGAGTCTCCATCTGGATTCACCTTAGTGTCTTTTCAGTATCTTGGGTCTATCACATGTGCTCTTCTAATCTAGTGCAGTTTGCTATTATCATCAGCCCTGAGCAGGGCTTTGGAGTAAACATCAAGATTTCAGGCCACACCTGCAATTCACAGAAGTCTGTGTCACTGACAAAAAGACTCTCATTCCCCTAATAACCCTTCCTGATTTAAATGCCCTCAGATAGGGGTGGGGCCCCCTATTTCATTCATGACTGACTCAAAAACCCTCTCCACTCCATGAAGGAGTATTAGTAAGATCAATCTTATGACTATCTTTTGTAGTTAATCATTAATCAGATATGTTCTAATTTTAAGACAGAAATATCCATGTCATAGCTAGAGGACAGAGTTTCTAATATCCTGGTCTTCATGTATTATAATAATCACATCTATAGGTCTCCTAGTCTCCTGGGAAATCCAAGGTCTCACTTATTGTTTTTTCCTTCCTAACTTATCTTCTGGCCCCCTTTCTTTCTTCTCATTAACACAAATTTCTCCGTATTTCTTCTTTTCAGTTTCCCCAATGTTTTCTCTCAGACTTCTAAGAAGGCCTCTGTTTTCTGTTAGAGTGAGATCAAAAGCCTTACAGGTCACCAGAGATTAAGAAGGAAAGAGAGGGGAACAGAGGAGAGAGGAGAATTGAGGGATGAAGATGTAGAGTGAAAAATTATGAAGACCATTTTGTGAAATACATGCAGGCTTTTTCTTTGCCCTTAGACCTGAGCAGAAAGAGTGCAGGTTCCAGAAAGCAGAACTGGATGTAAGATTTCAGGCCTTTACTGCCCCAGGATACATTCAGGAAAGAGTAACATTCCTCAAGCCTCAGGGTGGGGAAGTCCCAAAGCAAGAAGACACATTCCTGACCACAGAGAAAGATGCAAGTCATCTGGGTGGTTCCAAGAACTAGCTAACTTTCCACTGTTCTTAGTTACCCCGCCCCCTTGAGGTTTTCCCAGTGTTACAGCCTGCTGATGTTCAAAATTTGTGAAACAACCAATCATGTGTAACCTAGTGAAAATTCCTCTCTTTCTCCACCCCGTGCTATAAGAAAAGCCCCTCAGCTTGCTGGCCTTTTGTGAAACTTTGTTCCTGTGTGGACGAGCAGTTCGACCTTGGCTAGCCAACTCTCCCCTCTCCCCAATAAACCTCTGCTGATTGCATCCAGGTATGGTGTCTTGTGATTTTTGGGTGGCCATGATTTCCTGAGACTTGAGTAAGGGTCTCCCAAGTTTGAGGCTCTTCATTTGGGGGCTCATCCTGAATTTTGTGACCACCCTAATATCCAAGAAAACCACCGGCAGAGAAAGAGATGAAGCCGCCAGTACAAGAGTGCTGCTGCAGAGCAGAGAGGCGGCAGGTCCTTAATAAGGCGCACCAACCGTGGTTTGGGTTTGGACAGTCCGCCTTCCACATGCAGAGTGCTCTCTAGATAACACCACATGGAGGGTGCCCTCGCCCAGCCTGCACTTGGTGGGAGACAGCTTGTGGTTCCCCAGCACAGCCCCCTTGAACCACTCAGCCACACAAGTTGGCCGCCACCTAATTTGGTTTGTGTGACTGTACTGAGGACCTCAGGGTCGCTGCTGTAACGAATAGGTGGCTTTCCACCTGCCAACTATGAAGATAGATAGGGCCCAGGTGATGAAAAACCTGACAGTGGATCCAGGGCAGCTAAACAAACAGCCCCAGCAAGATTATTCACCTGAGAGTTATAATTATATATTTTTTATTAAAAAAAAGTGAATAAGTAGCACTGAGACAAGTCACGTGACATGACTCCAGCTTAACACTGAACCAACAAAACTACCTGCAGACAGGTCAGACAGGTCAGGCAGGTCAGGCAGGTTGCCTACTACAAAAAGTTACAGGTTGTCCTGAGTCAGAGAGCCAAAAAAATAGGCCTTCATTTTGGTACAAATACAAATTTATAGTACAAAGTAAGTTAGTTATCAAAGCAATAGATAGGCCAGGATCCCTCAGACACCTAGATCTAGTGCCCAATATAGTCACCTAGATAAATCTAGTGGAGGAATAATACCCTTCCCCTGATAAAAACCTTTTTTCCGAAAGACCCTTGTAGGTTCTGGTCTTCAGGAGTGAAGAACAAGAGAAGATACCAGGAAAAGAATGTTCCCTCAGACATGAGGACTCCATCAATTGATCAGACCATGGTCAACAGTGGGTTACAGAAGGTAAGGGACACCCAAAGGCCCATGCCAGATCCCATTGATAGATCTTGAGAGAGAGAGAGCTACATGTGACCCCACTAATTTTCACTAAGGCACATGAGGTTAAGCAGGAATCAGATGAGTTGCCCACAGCCTTTCTAGACATTCTGTCAGTATAGGCAAGGCTTCAGAGGCTAGAGAGACTACAAGATAAGTCATTAAAAGGATTTAGTGTAAGTTTCTAAGAAAGTCTAGAAGAAAGGAGTGGAAAAGAGGAGTGGAGAAGGTTTAGTGTAAGTCTAGAGGAAAGGAATAGAGAAGATAAAAGGTTTAGTGTAAGTTGCTGAGACTAGAGAGAGGTGAAGAAAAAGAAAGGTGACAGGAAAAGAATTTACAGAAAGCAGAGAAGAGGGACTCCAATCAAAGGGAGATAAGAAACTCTTTGAAAAAGACCAGTGTGCACATTGCAAGTGAAGGAGCCAGCTTCGGGGTCCAAGAGGGCCCCAACAAATAGAAGCCAGGGCCAGGAAATTGCAGGCCTTGAAAAACATCCCGAATGGCGAAGATATTAGCTTTGTGTGAAGACAGCGATTAAGATAGACAGGGTCCTCCTCCAGGCCAATGGGCCAAAATGTATTCATGGACTACTTGAAAATGGTGGACTAAGAGATGGGCTGGATATCCCATTCATTTATGGTCATCCTAGACTGTCCCTACCCTCTGTCGGGTCGAGACTTACTCCCCCAGATGGGGGCTCAGATACACTTCCTACCCAATGGTCTGCAACTAGATGACAAGAACTCACAGGTAGAGGAAAGGCTTCTCCTACTGACTCCAGCCAGGAGCCGAGGTAACGTGCTTTACAAACTGGAGCAGTTTTCTTCATGCTGGTCAGAGACAAGCCAGCGCTACTGTGGTGGACACAAATGTCATCTGGGCTGACTCCCCATCCCTGGGATCGTCTGTGCAGAGAGCAACCTTGGAACGTGGGTCCGACAAGAAAATCAACATCTGCATGGACAGCAGGTATGCTTTTGCCACAGCCCATGTCCGAAGGGCTATATACCAAGAGAGGAAACCCTGATGAAGCCAGCAACTGTAAATATTCATTGCCCAGGACACCAAAAGGGAGGAGACTCAGTGGCCTGAGGCAATAACTGGACAGATCAAGTGGCTTGATACAGGAGCCCTTCCCAGTTTTGGGCCTAAGAGATGGCCTCACTTAAAACACAGAGTAAGAGAAAGAACTCAGATTGCTAGCCATCCTGCCAGCTACTATCTAGAGGAAAAGAGGCAATGGTGCACACAAGAAGGGAGAACTATACTCCCCAGAAAACAAAAGACTTACCAGGCTAAATGCACACATGGACTCTTAAGATATGAGTGCAACCAAGCAGCCAAGAGATTTAAACCATATAATGGACCTCAGGTTTTGGGCCAGAGAAATAATAAGACAGTGTAAGATATGCCAATAAGCATAGGCTTATGAGACTTAGAGTAAATAAGAAAATACCTAGGAGAAAACAGCCTAGAACAGGGACCTTCCCGAGGTTTCAAGTGTCCTAGGTAATTAGATCAGATAGCAGTTTTAAGGTAAGTCAGGAATTGTCAGAGATATTAGAGACCAATTAGAGGCTCCACTGTTTATACTGTCTCCAAAGCTCAGGACAGGTAGAGAGAATACACAGAACCCTAAAACTAAATTGCCCTAGGGAACTGGCACTGGCTAGAGTGTCCCTTGTCCTTGTTCCACACCCAGAATGTCCCTTCTTGTGTGAGAAATGATTTTTCAGGCTACTAAGAGACTGTTCCTGGCGCTGGTGACGATCTGACCTCCTTAAAGTTCACCAACACCTGTGCCTGATGCCAACTGGAGAACATCCAGATGCCTGAGCAACCCCCTGCTGTTTAGCTCAAGGTCATCTGCTATTCTACAGGACCAAAGAGCAGCAGGCCTTGACTCCTGAGACATCCCCACTCTAGAGGCACAGGGGTAATGCTGCCTTAGAGGGTGGGACTTAGGGTGTGTACACCCAAAGTTACATGACAGCTTGTGATTCCAAGATTGAAATCGAAATGTGAATCTAGAGTTATATAGATTTGTTCCCTTTACAATTTCTCTTTATTATATATGTGATTATATGTGTATGTAGACAACTATGTGCCACAAAATATGTAAAAGTCAGAGGACAACTTTGAATGTGTGTTTGAAAGAAATAGAAACTTTTTGAGACCCCCAGCCAATAAAATAGAGCCTGAGGACAGGACCCCTGCTAACAGATACTTAGCGCCTAAGGTTAATAAATGGTGAACTTACAGTTCAAGATTAACCCTTTATATATCTACTTCTGTCTTAGATGAGGCCAAAGATTATTATATACTTGTCCAGCTAGTTTCCTGGGTTTACTACCACCCTGCAGGTACTCTTAAATGTGAGTTTGGGATACACCCTAGATGCTTCCGCAGAGAACTTATTTTCCTTCACTCTAGCTGTTACATTGAGACTAGGAGTGGCCGCAGGTATAGGAACAGGTGCTGCTACATTGATACAGACACCTCATTATTTTCATCAGTTGAGAGCTGCCATTGATATAGATTTGAGAGCCCTAAAACAGTCAGTATCAAAATTAAAAGAAGTGGGGCAGGGTTTATAAAATCTAAGTTTTTATAGTTAAAAACTGTCAAAAATTAAAAGAAGTGGGGGATGTAGAGTGAAAAATTATAAAGACCATTCTGTGAAATATATGCAGGCTTTTTCTTTGCCCTTAGACCTGAGCAGAAAGAGTGCAGGTTCCAGAAAGCAGGACTGAATGTAAGATTTCAGGCCTTTAGTGCCCCAGGATACATTCAGGGAAGAGTAACATTCCTCAAGCCTCAGGGTGGGGAAGTCCCAAAGCAAGAAGACACATTCCTGACCACAGAGAAAGATGCAAGTCATCTGGGTGGTTCCAAGAACTAGCTAACTTTCCACTGTTCTTGGTTACCCCGCCCCCTTGAGGTTTTCCCAGTGTTACAGCCTGCTGATGTTCAAAATTTGTAAAACAACCAATCATGTGTAACCTCGCAAAAATGTAAGCAATCATGTGTAACCTAGTGAAAATTCCTCTCTTTCCCCACCCCGTGCTATTAAAAAAGCCCCTCAGCTTGCTGGCCTTTTGTGAAACTTTGTTCCTGTGTGGACGAGCAGTTTGACCTTGGCTAGCCAACTCTCCCCAATGAACCTCTGCTGATTGCATCCAGGTATGGTGTCTTGTGATTTTTGGGTAGCCATGATTTCCTGAGACTTGAGTAAGGGTCTCCCGAATTTGAGGCTCTTCAAAGGTAAAGAAATGATGAGTAAAAGGGGCTATTATGTAATAAATAGTAAGAAGAATTAGCACTCTTTATGGCAGTGATTAGTTTGCATTCACTCTTTTATGTACTCTCCTGATTCCTAAATTCAAGTCACTGTGCCATATTTTAAATTTTCTGGTACTAGTAAACTAAAAAGTAATATTACCTAAAATAATATTTTTCCTTGAGCTATTGTGCCCTTTAAAATTTTTTATTATACTTGTTCCATTTATAAATTATTGAACTATATATCTTCTCTCATTGCCTAAATTATATAATGACAAATTTTTTTTTATCTTAAACATACCCTTGGGTAAGTTTTAAAGCACCAAGACCTGACTTACTCAGGGACTTTATATTCACAGAAAATAATTGAAAAAACTCATTTTAGGTATTACCTTCATTTACTGACTTCAAACAATCCCGTCAAATATTTTCATCCAGGTCTTTCCTTGTTTACATTCTAGTCAGTACAGAATCGCTTCCATCTGCCACCTACAGCTATTTAACTTCTACTCTGACCTTCCTACTCCTTATGCATCTTCACAGGACCTAATCCTTCTTTCTTTCGTGTAGCTTTACATGTGTTCTCTTTATTGGCTCACTTATTAGGTAAAATTGTTGTTTACCCTGCCCTATGTGGGAGGAGAAAGGGAAGAAAAGGGAAGAAGTACAGTACAAGTCCCTATACTGAGGTCACTTCTAAGTACAAGGCTCTGAAACACAACCTCCTCCTTTAGTCTCTTTTATGAGAGGTTTCCCCATGTCAGCATTTTTTCATTAATTACTTTTATTCCTTGAGTGTCATGGCCAAACACTGGTCTGTGGACCTTTCCATTTGAGGTACATACTCTTCTTGGATGTTCACACATCAAGAATTGTAAGATTGTTGTTTTTATTATGGTTTTGCTTCCTGCCACCTGCTTTAGCTCATGGAGATAGGGAGTATATCTCCCAGTTCTTAAATTCTGGGGAAAATAAATGAGCAAATTATAGATGCTCAATACTGGTGTGTTTTATAAATGAGAAGGAGTAGCCTCTTATGGCCCAACTTTGAAGTAATATCCTATTATATTCTATTCAAATACAAATGATTTACCTAAGCATCAAAAGCATTCATTTCCTTGTTTACTTCAGGCTTTTTTTTTTTTTAAACTTCAACCTCCTTTTAGAAGAATTTATAGCATGCTAACTTTATAACAAAAATATAATTTTTCTATGATCAAATATTTTTATTTAGGTAGGAGAATAGGGTGGAGAGGGAGGTCTGGGAGGCTATAAAATTAGCAAATGAGAACTCTTTATCAAAGAGGAAGGCTAGAAACCACAGGCTGAGACTAAGAGGCCAGAACAAAGGCCAGAACAACTGACATAGGTACAAAGGTACTCAGAGTGTCTAAAGTGATCTAGTACCTCATGATCATACAAAACAAATGCCCCCGTGTGAAGATTTAAGATGTAAATGGGACAAATGGAATTGTAGCAGAACTATATGTACCAAATGAGAAGCCCCCACTGTGTGACATCAGCTCTACCCTCACTCAGAAAAGCTGCTACTCTTGTCTTTGTTCTTCCTCCCTCAGAAGAGCATCTTTTCCCAGTTAAAACCCCTGCCTCTGGTACCATTTCTGTGTCTTTCCAATTCCTAGGACTACAGAACCTGGAAACTCTTTAAGTGGAACCAACAAACACTGATATCAATATATAAGGAAAATTGTTGAGCAAACGTGATCTCTCATGCCCTTCCTACTATTTCATTTCTATCTTCAGGAAAAGCACTGTTAATAATATCTATGCTTACACAGAGAGAGCTTTCATCTTTAGCATGACTAGATGAGTTTGAAGGTTTTACATTTCATAAGCACACAGTAGTTTTTTTTTAAAAAAATACTGTTTGTATTGTTGCATGTCTTCTTCATCTTATGCAGTGCTGAACCTTAAGGGCAGCTTGTGTGCATCAAGAATCAAAGACAGCATGTGCATCTTTCTGGGCTGACCCTAGCCCAGAAGAACACCTAGTCAAACCCATGGGGCAGGATATGAAAGAAGACATTTAGAGCAGGGCTTCTACATAGGCCTCAGCATTATTGAGATCTGAGCCAAAATTAAATGAAATCAAGGAAAGGTCTGAAATATATAATTTAAATTATCTTGGGTATACTGATAAAGGTTATCGCTTATAAAATTATAAGCCAGGTCAATTCCTAAAAGTCTATAACTTCAGAATTCTAATCAAGTATAATGTAAAAAGAATAGTATAAATGATGAACAAATCACTAGCATATGTAGAGCTGCAGTAGTTCTTTTGTTTCTGAACTCTGGTAAAACGCAGTGACTGGATAAGTATGTCATTGTTACATCCTACCTTGGGTTATCCCTTAATCCTTCCTTCCCAGTTACTTTGCATAATCAGAGTACTAATTAGTTGGTAGAATTAATGTATTTTCATGGCCTCAAGTAAAAGGCAATGTACACATAGTACATATTTATTAATACAGTTCAGAATTACAATACCAGATTTAGACCTCTGTCCTCCAAGTTTACCGGTGCTTCTTCCAGGGAAATAATAATACATTTTAACTACAATTAACCTTGACAGGTAAATTTGGCCTATTTTGTTTCCTGAGTGACAGGGGAATTGTAATATTTGACAGCTCTTCTTACTGACAAAGCTAGCTGAAATTCTGTTGAATTTGTTAATACTACCTGGAAAAAAAGAATAAAATAAAATGTTTCCTTTACTTGCATGGAGAGGAAAAGTAATAAAAGAGGGTTTCAGAACAGCACAAGCAACTAAGACTTCAGTGCACACAGATATTAGCCCAGTGCCAGAGCTGCACAGTAGAGCCAAAGACAAGAAGGTACATTGCTAACACTCACCTTTGCCAGCCCTTGCCCTGTGCTGCCATCTTTGCCTTCCAGATTGGTCTGTTTCTCCTTAGCCTTTCTTTTCGCTATTTCCTACATAATTCTTTAAAATCTTTTTCTACCCTTCAGCTCTTTCCTCTCACCCCTCTGTTTCCTGTGTACTTGTGATGCAAGTCACATTCAGAAATCACTTCCTCTTAGAACCGGATGTAGATATAATGGAGAAAACAATGTATTTTTGTGTGTGTGTGTGTGTGTGTGTATGTGCGTGCATGCGTGCGTGCGTGTGTGTGTGTGTGTGTGTGTGTGTGTGTACAGGAATATTTGCAAAGACCCATTTTGTTGAAACTGTATTAAATTGAATTTGGCTTAAGTAAAATAACAAGACATGCTCTTGTAGAGGGTGAAGTTGGCTTGTTGCTAACTAGAAAGCACTGTTTTATTTAGGGACTTTTTTGGACATCTTCCAAGGTTGAGGCCATGACATTTAAGGGAGCATGGAGTTTTTGAAAGCCCAAACTTCCATAGAGAACCCTAGACTCACATGAGTATCATTATTTTACAGTTGGTATTACCCGGACTCAGACTCCTTATAGTGATTGAAACAGCAGAACACCCTCTACCTCTGTCTTCTGCTTCACACTGTCTTGCCTCCATACCCTGAGTTTTAAAGTCTCCTGCCTTCTTTAAGACTCTTCTGATGTTTAAACATTGCAAGCATATCTGGTGGTTCATTTTGAAACACAGTGTATGGTGAGATCTTGGGCGAGGGATAATTCTGGTTACTTGTAGTAGGGTGTACACTCTCCATGCCCCCCATCCCCAACCCATGCCACAGTGCTTGTCTGTGTTCTCTCCTTTTGCCCATTGTATCCCCAGACTTTGAATAGAAGCCCAACTACTTAATGGGGTATGCAGAGTTCTTTGAACTATGTAAACTAGTGGAAATGTTCTAGAATCTAACAACATGGAAATCTCACTGCTCTTCCTGTTTGCAGTGTTTCTTTGGCCTATTAAAAATAGCCTTGTGCATTTTAGTAATTGCTTTGAAAGTAAACTGTAAATTGGAGTCTAGAATTTCATAACTCAGTTTAGTCTTTTAAAACATGCGTTTTACAGACGTACTACTTAACCAGCTAGAATACTTTTTTCTCTTTTCTTCTTGCACTGAAATTGCTTTTCTCTAAGGCAACTAATCTCTACAGTTTAAAGAAGTGCAGTGTGGGTGGCATTAGCAAATAATTCTATTTTTGATATACATATTTTTACTTTATAGGAGTTAATTCGTTTTAGGTGTGGCATGATGTCTGACAGGCTATGAGTCTATGTGCTGATGCCTTGTTAGCGGTAAGAAACTTACTGTGGAAGAAAAGTCAAAAAGTCAACTAGACATATGTTCTTCTGAGAAAAAGAAAACAAACTTAGGGGCTCCTTGTGGTGTTTTGGTCTCAGGACTCACATGTAACCACTTTAGTGTGGATCCTAGAATTTCAGAAAGCCAGCCTCAGTTCCTAGAGTATGGTGATACACTTTATGAGTGTGGTTTATGTATGCATCATGCGTGTTGAGGGGAATTGTAAGTCTGTGTTTGCACGTATAGAGATGGATGTGTGCTTATGTGCCTGTGCACGTGAAGGCCATAGGTCTACCTCAGTTTTATTTTTTTTCTCAATCATTCTATATATATATATTTTTTGAGACTGGGTCCTTTTGCTAGACCTGGAGCTCCAACTAGGGTTGGCTTGTCAACGAGTCACAGATATTCTTCTGCCTCTGAGGTTGCAGGTACATACCACCATGATCAGTTTTGCAAACATACTCATTGCTTGGCATTAAACCCAGGTCCTCAAGCACATTCCTGACTGAGCTATCATCCCAGCCCTAGGTGAATGCATCATATTTTTTATGAGTTATTTAGCATGTTTCCAGAGCTGAAAACTTGGCAGCTCAAGGTAAATCTATTATACAAGAAGCAGCTAGCTCACATCATGTACCTAGTATGAGGTAACATGGAGAATGTATACTCATAACATGTGGATGCAAGGGCTGGCAAAAAGTCTAGTGAAGGAAACTGAGGACATTGTCTGATTATATATACTGTGTCTTGAAAGTATCTGGATTGTTCCATTAATATTTTCTTTTACTTTTGTCTTATATTTATGCAATTTTATCCATGGAGTTTCTTAAAATTACTCAAAAATTAGCTTGCATTTTGTTATCTGTAGAACTTTGAGACACCTAAGGCATCTCAAAAATGATTTTAGGAGTTAAGTGGGTAACTATGAGTTTATCAGCAGGTCTATGGGTACCCAGACTAGTGGGGCTCTGTACTGTGTGAGAAAGATTAAGAGAACAAATATGTATATATAGGTAGATATTCTCTCTGTATGTGTCTTGGGGTTACTATTGCTATGATACAACACCTTGATCAAAGTAATTCGTGGAGGAAAGGGTTTATTTGGTTTATGCTTCCACATTACTGTTCCTCACCAAAGGAAGTCTTTGAAGAAACACCATGACCAAAGAAACTTGGGGAGGAAAGGATTTAATTGGCTTACACTACCATATCACTGTTAATCATCAAAATAAGTTAGAACAGAAACTCACACAGGGCAGGAATCTGGAGGCAGGAGCTGATGCAGAGTCTGTGGTGGGGTTCTGCTTACTGGCTTGCTATACATGGTTTACTCAATCTGCTTTCTAATAGAACCCAGGACCACCAGGGATGGCCCCCTACACAATGGACTGACCTGTCTTTTATCAAACACTAATTAAAGAAATGCCCTACAGTATTGCCTATAGCTTAATCTTAAGGAGGCATTTTCTCATTTGAGGTCTCATTTGATGACTCTAGCTTGTGTCAATTTGATATAACTAGCCCCCCTCCCCACAGCCCTTTTGTCATAACTTTTTTTAGTATAGAATAGAGTTTATTTAGGGCATAGGGAAGGTAGTTGAGAAGGTAGTAGAGACAGAGAAAGGCAGAAAAAGAGAGAGAGAGGGAGGGAGAGAAAGAGAAAGAGGGAAGAGGGAAAGAGGGAGAGAGGGAAGGATGGGGAGAGAGAGAGAGAGAGAGAGAGAGAGAGAGAGAGAGAGAGAGAGAGAGAGGAGAAGGAGAAGGAGAAGGAGAAGGAGAAGGAGAAGGAGAAGGAGAAGGAGAAGGAGAAAAGAGTAGAGGCCGGTCTTGAGCATGTAGCTAGAGAGGGAGATAAAAATGGAAGCTAGCAGGGAAGGGATAAGAGGAAGGAAAAAGAGCAAGAGTTTATTGAAACCTTATAAATATTTTAAAAGTATCATTTTGGAATTGAAAATTGTGTCTCCATTGTTTTGAATTTTATTCTCATGTATTACATCCCAAGTGCAAATTTTCTTCCTTTCTCTCCTCTCTGTACTCAATGCCCCTATCCAATGCTCCTCCATTTCTCTTCAGTGAAGGGCAAACCTCTGTCTTAGAGTTTCATTGCTGTGAAGGTACAGCATGACCAAAGCGACTCTTATAAAGATAAACATTTAATTGGGACTGGCTTTCAGTCTTAGAGGTTTTACACATTATCACCATGGTTAGAAGTACAGTAGTATCCAGGCAGACATGGTACAGGAGAAGCTCAAAGTTCTACATTATGATCTGAATGCAGCAGGGAGGAGACTTTCTTCCACAGGTAACCAGGAGACTCTATTCTCACATTGGGCAGAACTTGAGCATAGGAGACCTCAATATCTGCCTACACTGTGATACACTTCCTCCAACAAGGTCACACTTGCTCCAATAAGGCCACACCTCCTAATAATGCTACTCCCTATGACCAAGCATTCAAACACATGAATATATGAAGGGTCAAACCTACTCAAACCAATAGCCTCCCTGGAATATCAACCAAACATGGCATATCAAGTTGCAGTAAAACTCACACCTTCCCTAGTTAGACTCCAGAGAACCAAATAATCCTATTAAAAAATGTGGAACAGAGCTAAACAAAGAATTCTCAACTGAGGAATATTGAATGTCTGAGAAGCACCTAAAGAAATGTTCAACATCTTAGTCATCAGGGAAATGTAAATCAAAACAACCCTGAGATTGATTTGATGATTCCTAGTCATCAGGGAAATGCAAATCAAAACAACCTCATACCAGTCAGAATGGCTAAGATAAAAACTCAGTTGATAGTAGATGCTGGCAAGGATGTGGAGAAAGAGGAACACTCCTTCATTGTTGGTGGCATTGCAAGCTGGTACAGCCACTCTGGAAATCAGTCTGGTGCTTCCTCAGAAAATTGGACATAGTATTACCTGAGGTTCCAGCTATACCACTCCTGGGCATATACCCAGAAGATGCTCCAACATGGACATATGCTCCACTATGTTCATAGCAGCCTTATTTATAATAGCCAGGAGCTGGAAAGAACCCAGATGTTCTTCAACAGAGGAATGGATACAGGAAATATGGTACCACTTACACAATGGAGTATTACTCAGTTAGAGATTTTTTTTTGTGTGTTGTTGGTGGTGGTGTTTTTTTTTTTTTTTTTTTTTTTTTCTTTTTTCCGAGACAGGGTTTCTCTCTATATCCCTGGCTGTCCTGGAACTCACTCTGTAGACCAGGCTGGCCTTGAACTCAGAAATCCACATGTCTCTGCCTTCCAAGTGCTGGGATTAAAGGCGTGCTTCACCACTGCCTTGCTCAGCTAGAGTTTTTAAATTAACAGGCTGGCAAGCCAAGGACGGGTAAGATTCTGCACAGAGACTTTCCAACCTAAGACATAAGTGCACTGCTTTGGATAATGCATATTCTATGATGGGTAAGGAAGGCTTTCTTGTCAGAATGACCTAAGACAGGCTCAGTCTTGTTAATGAAAAAAGAAGGGGGGCGGGGGATGCAGAGAGCCTTTGGGGCTGCTTGGCAAGAATCTGACATGGTCCAAGGACAAGGAAATGGGCTGCTTGGCAGAAATATGACATTGGCCAGGGACAGGGAAGTAGGCTTCTGGCAGGAATCTGATATTAGGCTAGAACAAAGAACTAATTTCAGGTAGGAATCTAAATCTTAGTCTAGAACAAAGAAGTAATTTCAGACAGAAATCTAAATTTTAGGCTAGAACAAGGAAGTAGGCTTCAGACATGAAAATGACTCGGGATAGGACAGAGAAGTAGGGTCAGATATTTTGGTTATCCTGAGAAGCCCTTAGAAACAGTGATCATGGGAGTGTTCATGTAATTGGGTTTAATGCCTTACTTTTTTTTTTTTTTGACTATTTGTGTTTATTGTCTTGCTTGTTCCTTGACTATTTGCATCTATTGTATTGCTAGTCCCTCAACCTGGAACTGACCTGAATACATGCATGTAATTAAAATGGTATAAAAGCAAAAAAGAGGAGGAGGAATGGGATATGGGTTCTAGGGAGGGAAAATAGGGAAAAGGGATGACATCCTAAAAGTAAATAAATAAAATATCCAATAAAAAAAAAAAAAAAACAAGAAAAGAAAAGAGCACAGCGGCACAAGGACCAGATAGGTGTGTGGGACTTAAAGTCAGGAGATTAAATTTTACAGTGGCAGACACAATCTCTAACTAGCTGCCACATCCAAGTTAAAAAAAAAAAAAAAACCAAAAATGCAGTTTTCTTATTCTAAAAACAAAACAACAACAATAAAACAATGAATTTATGAAATTCTTAGGCAAATGGATGGAACTAGAAAATATCATCCTGAGTGAGATAACCCAATCACAAAAGAACACACATGTGCAGCACTCGCTGATAAGTGGATATTAGCCCAAAAGCTGGGAATATCCAAGATACAATTCACAGACCATGTGAAGCTTAAGAAGAAGGAAGACCAAAGTGTGTACATTTCATTCCTTCTTAGAAGGAGGAACAAAACACTCACAGGAGGAAACATGGAGACAAAGTGTGGAGAAGAGACTGAAGGAAAGGCCATCCAGAGACTGCCCCACCTGGGAATTCATCCCATATTCAGTCACCAAACCCAGTCACTATTGCTGATGCCAAGAAGTGTATGCTGACAGGAGTCCAATACAGCTGTCTCCTGAAAGGCTTTCCCAGAGCCTGACAAATACAGAGATGGATGCTCACAGCCAACCATTGAACTGAACATGGGGTCCCCAATGGAGGAGTTAGGGACAGGACTGAAGGAGCTGAAGGGGTTTGCAACAACATAGGAAAAACAATAATACCAACTAATCAGACCCCCAGAGCTCCCAGGGACTAAACCACCAGCCAAAGAGTGTTGAGAACTGCACTATCCCACACGTGGGGGCCAAAATGTCACAAACCGCTCTATCAGTATTGGAACCCGCACTACCAAAAGCCTTGGGGGCTAAATTGTTAGAGCCTGCACTGCCCCAAGCTGCTCCAGTCTGCAGGTCAGGGTTCAACAAGAGAGAGAGAGAGTGAGGATGGACACAAAGAATGGAGACCAGACAGAGTGTGATTCAATCCTGTTTATTTTTCAGTCTCTCTTCTTCTCTCCAAGTCCCTAGTTCCTAGTACCAAGTCTCAGGTCCTGGGCTTCAGCACCAAGTCTCAAGTCCTAATCCTAGTTCTAAGTTGCTAGTCTCTTTCCCACATCCAAGTTACCTGCCTCAAGTCTCAAGTCTCAAGTACTCTTCCAAGTACAAGTGTCTAATCTCTAGTTCTCTTTCCAAGTCTCGGGTGTCTAATCCAAGTGTCTGTCTCAAGTCTCAAGTGTCTACTACATTCTTCTGTCTGCCTCTCACCTTTAATATGTCTCACTTCTAAGCCACGCCTTTAAGTCACACCTTTAAGTCATGCCCTTAGGTCTTATCTCTAAATCACACCTTTAAGTCTCACACACCCAAGGGAAAATCCTGGGTATCTAAAACAAGATGTTATCAGAGTGTGCTCAGCTGTTGTAGGCTATTGTAAACAAGTCTCTTGTCAGGGTATATGGCTCAAGATGGCTGCAAGGATGATAGCCGCCTTCTGTCGGCTCCCCACAAAAGAGTACACATGGAGCGACCCATGGCTCCAGCCACATATGTAGCAGAGGATGACCTTGTTGGCATCAATGGGAGGAGAGGCCCTTGGTTCTGTGAAGGCTCAATGCCCCAGTGTAGGGGAATGCCAGAGTAAGGAGGCAGGAGTGTGCGACTAGGAGGGGGAGCACCCTCATAGAAGCAGGGGGAGGGGGTTTCTGGAGGGGATACAGGGAAAGGGGATAACATTTGAAATGTAAATAAATAAAATATCCAATAAAAATATAAATGCTTTAACTTAAAAAAAAAAATGCTAGAAGAGGCAATTCAGTCAGAGGAAAAGTATCACCACAGCAAAGAGTTAGAGATATCCCTGCTCCCATGTTAGATATCCCATGAGAAGATCAGTGTACACAATTAAAACACATATGGCCTAGGTCAGACCCATGCAGGCTTCCTGATTGTATTTTCAGTCTCTGTGAACCCCTATGAGCATAGATTAGTTATTTCTGTGCGTTTTCTTTGATCTCCTCAAACCCTCTGTTTCCTTTTTTTCCTCTTTCATAGAATTCTCCAAGCTCTTGGAATGTCTGGCTGTGGGTCTCTGAGTCTGTTTCTATCAGCTTCTGGATGAAGTCTCTCTAAAGATGCTTATGTTAGGCTCCTGTCTATGAGTATAGAATAGATAGCAGAATATCCTTAGAAATTGTCTTGTTGATTTATTTTTATTTTTTATTTTTGCTGGTCCTGTTTGGTTCTGTCTTGGGTATCTGGGCTATCCATCCTTCTAGGTAATTCAGGGATGGGCTCCCTGACATGGCTTGGGTCTCAAGCTGAACCAGTCATTGGCCATTCTCACAATATCTTTGCCATCTTTATCCCAGCACAATTTGTAGCCAGGACAAATCAAAGGTTGAAGCTTTCATGGCTGTGTTATAAAGCCAGTCCTGCCATTGAAAGTCTTGCTTGGTTAGAGGAGATGGCTGGTTCAGGGTTCCTGTTGCACATTGTTAAGAGTCTAACTAGGGCCACTCTCATAGACTCCTGGGAAATCCCATTAAACTAAGTTTCTATGTCACCCTTGAAATGTCCCCCAATTCCAGTTGTCTCTTCAAGTACTCTCTCTTTCCATCATTCTCCTGTCTGATTCCTCCTGTCCCCATCCCACCTGCCATCCCTGACACACAGTATTTATTCTATTTCCTCTTCTCAAGGAGATTTATGTGTCCCCCACAACTCTTTTTGTTACTGTTATATTATATATAATACATATCAAAATACTAAAAGTGGCTTATGCAGCAAAAAATAAAATACATTTAACAATTATAGAAATCAGTTATTCCAAGGACAAACAGCAATATTTGAAAAAAATTGCATTTGTACCGTGGAAAGCGTAGTGACTACTGAATATAAAAACTAAAATAGGCTTTGTAAAAGTATCAGATAAATCATATCTCCATACATTATTAGGAATCTAGATGATCTTCAGTCTAAGCCAACGTTTACAATACATATTTATAAAAGTGTTTATGTGAGGAATATAAAAAAAAAAGCCCAGAAACTTAAAAAAATTAAAGATAAGTAAATGAGTAGTTGGAGAGATGACTTAATGGTTAATAACACTGGCTGCTTTCCCCAAGAATCCATGTTTGATTCCCAGCTTCTACATGATAGCTCACAATTATCCTTAATTCTACTTCCTAGGGAATCAATGGCCAGTTTTAAACTCTAGGCATTCCTGTGGTCCACACATATGCATGCATGCAGGAAAACACTCATACATAATTTAAAAAATAATAAATGAATGAATGTTTGCACCAGTATTGAAGAATATACGTGAATGGTTATCAAACATGTAACAAAGTGTTAAACACCATTAGCGTGCATGAATTAAAGACACAAAGATATATCACATTGCAATCATTTAAATACAAATATAAGCAAACCTGATTATTAGCAGATGATACAGCTCAGTTGGGAGAGTGCTTGTCTGGCATACACAAGACTCTGGGTTCAATTTCCTACATTGCATAAAGCATAGCATGATGGAACATGTCCACAATCTTGTCACTCACGAAGTACGCAGAGGAGGTTCAAGAGCTTAAGGTCATCCTCGGCTACATAGTGAGTGTACAAGTAAACAAGGCCAGCATGCTTGATGACACTCTCTCTCAAAACAAGAGAAAGCTATAGGAAAAGAACTAAGATTGACTATGCTAGAGTGATAAGGATCTAGGGTAACCAGTATCCTCCTACAGTGCTGTTATATGAAAAGCTGCTAGATTCCTTCAAAGTATAAACTTGTGCTCTGTAACACATCACATCTGCTAGTGTATTTACGAAAGGGGAAAATCATGTCAATTGTGAGTATGGTAAAATTGATCTTCTAAGGAAAAAAAAACTAAAATCATTTGTCAAGGATTTGAGAGCAAAAGCAAAGAGACGACACACATATGTTGAGATGTGACAAGTGTTCACATTGAGCACACTGACCTGGAGCTGTGGAGATCTGCCCATCATGGGATAGCAGTGGACCCCTGTGTCTCCACTGGCAATGAGAAGGGGAAATTGAAAATGGAACGTGGTAAGAGATATATTAAAGATACTAGCATCAACAGGAACAATGGATGTCAAACAGCAAACATTTGGGGCTACTGAGAAGGCCCAGCGGGTAAAAATGCTTGCTGAGCAAGCTTACTGGACTGAGTTAGATTCCTGGAAGCCACATGGTAGAGGGAGAAAGACTCTTTCATGCTGATCTCTGACCTCCACATGCATGGCCAGGCACACGTCCTCATCATACTCATGGACACAGAAGAATAGTAAAATAAAATGCCCTAAAGATGCTGAATTGCTGCCATGGATAGACGAGTATCAGGGTGTGTGTAAACTGTACTTGGTGGTAGAAAGAAGCTGCAGTGCTGACAATTGCTGCCACCTCCTGGGATTGATTTGGCAACTGCATGTTGCCATGGTCACTTTGATTCTGTGCAATAAATGTTTCCAGCAACTAGAGTGAAGAGCAAGGCCAATTTTGCAGCCGGCCACAATATTGGAGAAGATGTGGGTCTTTTCTATAATCAGATAATAGATGTTAGCTGTTCTCTCCAGAGCCTGTCGGGAACACAGCAAACAGCTCATTAATTAGGCAAGAAAAACAGAACATATTCATAGGAATGTTGCCCCCCCCCCCACTAAACACAGATAGCAAAACTAAAATAGGTAATTATTTAAATAAACATTGATAAAATGTTTAAATTAGGTAGCAAATAGATTTAAAACTGAATGGTGAAAAAAAAAATTACCTGAAATCTTTGATGTAGTTGGTAGCTTCATTAAATGTCTTAGAAAAAAAAACCCATTATTACAAAGTACTCGAATTTAAGTATTAATTAAAAATCATCTCCTACACTGAGTTACACAATTTATGTTTCATCCAAATCAGGGCACAGAAGTTCTGCTGAGGACTCTCGTCCTTCAGTAATGGTATACTGTTAGGTGCCATAAGAACCTCGCCCCAAGATGGCGATGGCCACCCGAGGGCCGAGTGATAAACAAGTCCTTATTAGGTGTGAAGGCTGTGCTTCAAGGTGGCCTGATCTTACGCAAGCGTCACGAGCCTATGGAGAGATGATACGTGTCATGAGTTCATGGGCTCCTGGCAGGGTTTATAAGCTGCGCCCGGGAAGGGATCTCAGGCTCGCCATCTTGACTACCAACTGCTAAGCATCCTGAGTAAACTGCTGTGAGAAGGAACTGGTTGTTCTGTGTCTTAATTCCTGCTGGTCAGGGTTGGCGTGGCACAGTATACAAAGGCATGTATTCCTTTCTGTATATCGTAGTTCTGGAGGACTCACACACACAGAGGAATATTTTGAAATAAACCAGGAAAAATTTTTTTAAGAAAACTCAACTGCCTATTCAAGGAAAGACTGGGATCTTGTCAGTGGATCATAGGGAGGGGAGGGGAGAGGAGGGGAGGGGAGGAGAGGGAGTAGCATGGGGGAAGGTGGTAAATGTATGTGATGGTTCTGTTGTAGAAATAAATTCTCAGACTTCTCTTTGAACATTTGATAATTACTAAATGCCCCTATTAAGTATTCTAACATACACACAAATCTACTTGCCTAGTGAAGATGGTTACATGTGTGTCCTTGCTCTTTATCCCCCTGCCTGTCTCCCTTCAACTTGGTTCACGTCCACAAACACAGACTCATAAGCTGCCCACTTTTCCAGGAAAATGCACCCTTCAAAAAGTCGTGCTTTTCTTTATATTTTCTTTTTTAAAATAGTGAGGAATCTTAAATCTTAAATCTTGAGGGTTAGCATTGTCAGCATGATGGTTAGTCTTGATTATTTGACTACACCTAGCAGATTAGCAAACCTCATATCTGAGCCCATTCTGCAATACTGTTTCAGAGAGGATGAACTATAGGGGAAGAATTGCTCTGAAGGTGGGTAGCATCCTTACATGGGGTCTAAATGCCATTAAAAAGGAACAAGCAGAAGGGACACATAACATTTTGTACTCTTCATGTACAAAATTTTTATTTTTCAATTATATGCCAATAAAACTTTAAGAAAAAAAAGAATTACTTTTTTTGTGAAGATTTATACCAATGCACTTTGAATAAGTCATAAAATGAATCAGGGCAAGGCCCTGAAAAGAAAGCTGTATTTACGTGACATTTGAGGAAACCAATGGCCTTGAGCACCCGGACAGTGGAGTGCCTGGAGCAACAAGTATTGCATTGTCTGGAGAACAGTGAATTTTCTTGTGCTATTTTTCATTGACCATGAATCATTCCTGCTATGACATGAGCTATGAACAGATAAGATTCTGAGAAAATATATGCTACTGATGCCTTTGCCCTGTAGGTGTTAAATACAAGGAAAAAGACAACAGTTATGACTGAGACTGTTGTGACCAAATACCTGAGAAAAACAACTTCAGGAAAGAATTTGCTCTGAGTCACAGATGTATAGGAGTCGTTTCATTGGCTGACCCCATTCCTTTGGGCTTGTGGTGCAGTTGAAGATGATGGTGGGATGAATATATGTCTAAGGAGACTATTCATTTCACAGTTGACAGGAAGCAGAGCAGAGCAGCTTCCATCATGGTAGACAGGAAGCAGGGAGAGGAAATACATGAAGGGCTTAAGGCAAAATATAGCCCCTAAGGATGTGTCCCTAGTGATACATTCCTTTCAACTAGATCTTCCCTCCTCCTTTCTGCCACTTTCCAATAATTCCTCTGATCATGAATACATAATGGGATTAATTCATAATTAGGCCAGACCCTTCAGAGTCTGATTACCTCTGGAAATGATCTCTCAAACATATACCCACAATTTTCTGTGTCTTCAAATGCATTGAAGTTGATAATCAAGATCAGTTCTGTCAGGGTGCTGCAGACATCAGAGAACATTTTGACAATTACGCTAGAGCTTAAAGTTGGTACTATTACAGCCAAGTAGTAATGGAGGCTTCAATTGTATACTGGTGTTGGCAGTAGAAACAGAAGCGAACAAATGAATGCAAACAGGAATTTGTTGGTCTGATTTTGATAGGTGAGTTTAATCTTCAGTTCTGAAACTGATGTTGGTTTGACATCACACCAGGAAAATAAGAATTCATGAATGGGTCTGTTAAATGGCAGAAAAACCCATGGCTGATTATTCAATAGTGCCTAGGAAAGAGCCTAATACTATTATTCTACTCTAAACATAGTAATAAACTGTCTGCTAAGTTTGTATTTTGACACTAATAGACACTGTAGTCTCTCAATTCCCACCACAGAAACTTTCTTTTATAGTATATGATTACTGGTACAGAGAGATCCAACTGGTCAACTTGCAGACAATAAGAGCCCATGGAGTACTCAGTACTAAGTGGAACAATTATTCGTACCTCTTCCCTACAATCTTTAGGGTATCATTGCAGAAGAGTAGGTAGAAAGACTATACAAGCCAGAAATAGTAGCCATCCAGAGTGAAATTTAATTTAAGGAACATGACAGGATCATCTTACATATAAACTTACACACAGCAAATGTGAGTGCATGTATCAGACTTGTACAAGATCAAGTGAGCCAAGATCCATATCTATTATGGAAGGGTCTGCCACCCTTGGTTGAGAAGATATTGCCAATCGATAGCTGCTTGGGCAGTTGCCTCCTCTGAGAGTCTACCCAGGCTCCAATAGATGGCTACACCCACGCACATATGGGCAATAATAAAAACTCAGTGAGTTTAGAAAAATATCAGGGAAGAGATACACATTATTGCATTGCAATACATTTAGAAAAATTAGGCACCAAACTTTATTTGAACAACAGTTAGGAAACAAAAGGAAAAGACTTGATTTTATTATAGCCCCTGGAAGTGAAGAATATTTATTTGCTTTCATTGTGTTAGTGTGCAGCATACCACAGTTATGATCAGAGGACAATCATTATAGAACAAATGAATATCTTGCTCAAGGTTTTTCCCATCTTTACAGGGTTCAATGACCAGCTGTTGCTTGCCAAAGAAGCATGTGGTAAATACAATGAGCTGCAGGCACACTGCATGAAGTACCACTGTGGTGAGAAAGGTGGCATTTAAAATCTGATGAAGTAGGTTATGTTCTCATCTTTACAACTAAGTCACTGGATAGCTTTGAGGTATGCTGATTGATTGGTTGTACTCAACTAGTACTAAATAACTAGGAGATCTCAGCTTATTCAGAATGAATGCTGGCTTTCATGTTACAATAGTAAAAATAGCATCAGGTCTTCTTATGAGCCTGGAAAGTGTTGGGTTTCTCTGTCTCAGCATCATTAATACTTTGTATTGGATAGTTCTTTGGTTGCTCTAAGCATAAATAGAATGGTTAGCCACATGCCGCATCCCCCAATCATTAGGCTCTAGTTACTATATGCTAGTGTCTATGTCTCTTATAAACACACAGAAAGGAGCTATGGCTCCAAACAATATTGTAGATATTTTCAAGTATCCTGTAACAAAGGAAAAGAATTTCTCAAGTTGAAAAATCACTAAGCTAAATGTATTTAGTCAATGAATTATTTTATTACTATCTGCTCTTTTTCATCCTGTGTCTTTCTTCATCCCCTTAAATCTGAGTACCTTATCAACAAATTCAACATAGATTATACCCTTTTTTAAAAGACATTTATTATATTAAAACTATTATTATTAACAATAAGTATCAGTGACTAAGAGTTTTTATATAACATTTCTATTTACCAGTATATGGAAGTAGAAGGCTTAGTTCTCATGAAATTAAATTTTTTCCCATATGTACATGATGTCATCATGAAATTAAAAAAAATTTTTTTGTTCTGTTTAGGAAGCAAGTAATTTAAACTTATTTTCCCCTATGAGTGAGTCTCTGTTGTGTTTGGATTTTGCTATTGACTTACTATTGTTGAATTGTAAAACACAATTTAAAGCATCTGAAAATTTTGTTACTGTCTTCATGGTTGTCATTACCATCCTCATCATTCAAACTAGAGATCCAATTCAAGTGTTGCATGTGCTAAGCACATGCTCGACCGTGGGAAGCCATGGCAAGGCCTTAATCTTGGCAAACGCTCACCCTTGGTTCTCCTATCTACTATTCTTTCTGCTTACCTTCCATGATTCACTTGTCAGTTCTCAGAACTTCAAACAAGGCCTCATAGCAACCCACCTTAGTAACCCTTCCTCCTGACCTTTAGATTTAGCCAACATCCTGCTAGATAGATGTTTTTAGAAGCCCTGGTGATGGCAAGGCTTTGTGAGAACAACAGGTATAACTTAGACCCCACAGCTGCAGCTAGCTTCCTCTATCTGCAAAGCCCTTTTTCCTTTCCTATCCCTCCCCATATCCTGTTTTCAGAGTATATAACCTGTGTGAACAATAAAATCCTTGCCAGCTTGATCAGACTTCTTGACTTGCTGTACCCTTTTATTTTCTTGTGCATCTCAGTCCTCTCCACAGGGTCTAGGGGGCCCACTTGATTGTTTAGCTGGCCTGTACACTCTACAACTGGGTTACATTAGTTACCTCTCTTTGAATAGGACAGAATAGTGAAGAAGTTGTTGCTTTCTTCTACTAATGAACAGTAAATTGAAAGCACAAAACAAAAGTTTTAAAGTCAAGCATAAATTGCATCAGCAGAATGAAGCAGGGTAGGGGAAGGTATTGAAAATGGTGGTGGGAAGGTTGTTGCTAGTCTTCATGGTACTAATGAAAACCAACCAATCTTGTAATGCTGACATTGGATCAGAGCCTATAGGCTTTGAAGCATCCCCCTTTCAATGAAGGAGCTTTCCTGTTGGAGAAACCGTAAGTATTTAGAAGGAAGTGTTTTCTTGGCAAACTCAAAGAAAACCAAGGTGCCCAGTATGACAAGGTGAGCCTGGTAAGGAAGAAAATTGCAGTCATAATCTACTGTCTTGCAGATTCATTAGTAAGAATAGTGAGAGGCCTGCCCCCCTTTTTGTTATAAAACAGTTTCTTTCTTTCTTTCTTTCTTTCTTTCTTTCTTTCTTTCTTTCTTTCTTTCTTTCTTTCTATATTCTCATATGGCCTAAGCTAGCTTTGAACTCATTTCACAGCTGAATATGACCTTGAATTTCGTTTTTTTTAGATCTTTTATTTACATTTCAGATGTTATCCCCTCACCCCCTTACCTTTTTTTTTTTTTAAATATTTACACTTATACTACTCTTTTTTTTTTTTTTTTGCCTATGTGGAGGGAAAATGTATGCATGCATATATGTGTATATAAGGAATGTGTGTCTATATGTGTGTCCATGTGCATGTGTGTGTTCGTGTGTTTGTGTGTTGGGTGTAGGTATGAGTGCATGTTTTCTATGAATGTGCATGTATATGGGTGCATGCATTTCTATGCATGCACTTGTGAAGGTCAAAGGTTGACATCACATGTCTTCCTCTATCGTATCTCTACATTATTTTTGATACACTAAATGCTGAATTTTTGTGGGACTGGCTTGCCAGGAGACCTCTGTGATATGCCCACCTCTGCCGTCCGCCTCAGAACTCTGATTACTGCATTTATCTTTTACATGAGTGCACATTTTACTCACTAAGCTATCTCTTCAGCCCCTACTTTAAATATTTTGTTTTACTTCTGCCTTGGCACTAAATGCAAACATGTCTATACAGCAAATATAGATTTTAATATAAATGTTCTAATGTAAAACATGCTTTCGTATTTCTGTGAAGCAAATCTTTACTGAATATCATTGCTTACAATGCTGGTCCTAATCCACATTTCAATATTCAAGTGAGTATTTTCATCTAAGGTATATTATGAGCTAACTAATAATCACTTGAAAACTTAAATTTAGAAAAGAATGACACATGTCATAATCATTTACTTGAATTTTTGCTCTAAAATTTCTGTTCTTTCTTAGTAAAGCTTTTTATAACAAAGGATTGATTATTTTAGCAAAAGATATGTTCTTCAGAAAAGCTACATCTAGAAAATTCTGGTTCATAAATTTTAGGATTTCTTTGAGTTTCTTTCAACCTTACACGTCTATTATTCAGTTAGGATTCTGTTGATTGGAACACAAGGTCAATGAGAACAATATAGATTTGACACCTCTCTAGACATAATCATAGACTGGCTCTGTGCATTATTTAGGATTCAGAGAAAGCTCTGTCCTAATAGCTGTTCCTTGTAATCCTGCATGCTGTCAAAATTAAAAAATTACAAAGATTGTACTGTTCCATTTCTTTACCAGTGTTCTTGTTCTCCTAAAACAAATCCTTATAAACAATTTAATGGGCTCCACATATCTGAAAGCTAGAATTCCAATAATGTATAAGAAGTGATACAGAAACACTGAAAAAACCAACAACACTGTTCATTAACCCATTATTGCAGGTGATTTACACTGCCTATAGAGACACGCTCTGTTAGAAATCTACACTTAACCAAATAACCCTATTAAAAAATGGGGTACAGAGCTAAACAAAGAATTCTCAACTGAGGAAACTCGAATGGCTGAGAAGCACCTTAAGAAATGCTCAACATCCTTAGTCATCAGGGAAATGCAAATCAAAACAACCCTGAGATACCACCTCACACCAGTCAGAATGGCTAAGATAAAAAACTCAGATGATAGTAGATGCTGGCAAGGATATGGAGAAAGAGGAATACTCCTCCATTGTTGGTGGGATTGCAAGCTGGTACAACCACTCTGGAAATCAGTCTGGCAGTTCCTCAGAAAATTGGACATAGCATTATCTGAGGATCCAGCTATACCACTCCTGGGCATATACCCAGAAGATGCTCCAACTTATAATAAGGACATATGCTCCACTATGTTCATAGCAGCCTTATTTATAATAGCCAGACACTGGAAAGAACCCAGATGTCCTTCAACAGAGGAATGGATACAAAAAATGTGGCACATTTACACAATGAAGTATTACTCATCTATTAAAAATAATGAATTCGAGAAATTCTTAGGTAAATGGATAGAACTAGAAATTATCATCCTGAGTGAGTTAACCCAATCACAAAAGAACATACATGGTATTTACTCACTGATAAGCAGATGTTAGCCTAAAAGCTTGGAATAGCCAAGACTCAACACACAGACCACGTGAAGCTCATGAAGAAGAAAGACCAAGTGTGGATGCCTCAGTCCTACTTAGAGGTAGTAACAAAAATACTCAAGGGAGCAAATATGGAAACAAAGTGTGGGACAGAAACTGAAGGAGGAGCCATCTGGAGACCATTCCTCCTGGGTCTACATCCCAGGTACAGTCATCAAAGGTAGACACTGATGTGGATGGCAGGAAGTGCATGCTAACGAGAGCCTGATATAGCTGTCTCCTTAGAGGTCTGCCAAAGGCTGAAACTTTCAGAGGCCGCTGCTCACAGCTAACCACTGATCTGATCAAGGGTTTCCCAATGGAGAACTTAGAGAGAAGACTCAAGGAGCAGAAAGGGTTTGTGGCCCCATGAGGAAAGCAACAATACTAATACTAACCAACCAGAGATCCCCAAGGTCTAAACCACCAGCCAGGGAGCACATAGGGAGGGACCCATGACTCCATCTGTACATGAAGGGGAGGATGGCCTTGTCTGGCATCAGTGGGAAAGGAGATTCTTGGTCTCATGAAGGATGAACACTGAGTGTGTGTGTGGGGAATTCGAGGGTGGGGAGGTGGGAGGGGAGGGTAGGCAGGGGCACATCCTCATAGAAGCATGAGGAGGGGGGATGGGATAGGAGGTTCCTGGGTGGTGGGGGGAAGGGAGGTTAGGGGATAAAATCTGAAATGTAAATATAATATTCAATAAAAAAAGAAAAAAATTTGAAAAACTACAACTTGGAAAAAAAAAATCCACACTTGGGTTATTCCTTCAGCACTGTGTGATTAGACCTCATGGCTTTCTACCTGGGCTTTTCTTCCTCGTATGCTTCAGTGTGCCCTAGAGCCTATTGTGGCCTTGATGTGACATCTTGTTATGTCTGTTTTACTCTCACAGTGAGTGTAATTCAACTACCCACAGTATGCTCTAAAGCAAGCATTTCACTTGAATGGATATCAATGAAACTTTACATAAGCTTGATGAAAATGAAAATAAATACTTTACATAAGCAATTTAGTAGTAAGCCTATGACGTTTCCATGGCACATAGTTGGGCCATGTGTCACAACCATGCCAAAAGCCGCTGGAGTAACTAGTTTTGGTTGTGAGTCTTGTCTTTGATGCTGGAGCCACCCTTCTCCCCCTCGCTGGAGTCCTCTAAATGGCTAAGTTGGAAAGTGCTGTCAGCAGTGTTCCTTTGAATGAGACATTCTTTGAGAAAAGCATGGAGATCTGTAACATGAACCAGGTCGGGTGGTTTGCTTTATATGTTCACGTATAAGGCAAGCACAGAAGGTCATGTAGAAAGACATCAGCATTTTATAGCCGTAGACTTCTAAGAGTGCATCATATATTGAGATTTTAGCACTTTGATCATTTCAAAAGAAAGAATCAGGAGTCTGATAAAACTACCCAGAAGTTAAAATGGAAGAAATGGAAGTGCGAACAACCAAGGCTAGTAGAGACTCCTCTGCATGGATAGCATAGAAATGCAGGGAGGGTGCTTTCTAAAGTAGGATGCTCATATTCTAATACATTGAAGTAAAAGTGAGTTCAGAGTTTACTATAATGGCCAGTTTGATTTTTTTGTATTGTTTTGAAAATCAAAAATCTTTTGTTAATTTGAAAAGTATCTGAAGTTCCTAAGCTTAGTCCTAGTCTTAACTGCCTGTTGTTGATATAAAGGTACTGGCTTGATACCATGGGTACTTTTGATACTAAAGCCTGCACTGTCTTGTGTATAAACTGGACTAAATATAAAAAAATAGTTGGAAGTGTTTATAAGTTATTCGGTATATAAATGTGAGTCTTAGATAATATAGACCTGAACCTTCTTCCTAAAATGAATTTTACATGAATGAAATGCATAGTCAGTCTGACCATAGCCAAATACGCAGTAGGTGAAATTTATTTTCAAGTTTTTTCTTAGTGCTGTGTTTTGCCTCTGTTTTGTAAATACATCTAAGTATCTGTCTAATATCTATTTCTTGTTAATTGTAGCTTGAAAATAAGGACATTTGGATTCTGAACCCTCTCAGATGAGATGTCTTAAGCAGACTAGTTCACAAACTCCTAAGGCTATTTAGTGCAAAGTGGAAATAATGGTCATATGCTTATGATGCTTACAGCAATGTAAATTGATGTCATATTTAGAATCATTGTTACTTTAGGTATCCATGTGTATGGATAATTAATGCATGTTATTATATATATACAAATTTGAAAAGAATGTGGTAATTTTCCTTTTCAAGTAAAAGTTCAAGTCTTGCATATACCAGATAAGTAACTGCCTCACAGAAACATCAGAAGGCAAGATATGCCATTGTTTTAAAAGAAGAATTAACATTCATCAGACTTTTGGAAATAATAATGCTGTTTCTAAATGTAAACATACTTCCATCAATTTAATAAGTGTTGTATACCTGGCAAGCAGCAGAAAACACTTGACACTGTACCAGAGCAAGTAAAATGTAAATAGCATTTATTTGTTGAGTTCAGTCTGCTGAGAAAGGAAGCACATAAAAATCCACAGTGAGTGAGATTCGAATTCAAAGAAAGGCACAGCCAGAGTTCCACAAAGAGAGGGCAACTGCACATATGGAATTGAGTTACAAAATGCTGGGTGGGAATTAGAACGATTATGAACAGAGCTGGATCAAAAAAAAGGTAAACTTTCTCTTAGATCAAGAGACCAACATATCAACAGGCTTAAGTTAAACCTACGTAGCTTTGCAATCAATCAAATAATCTCTTTTTAAAAATCAAGATCTTGTTATTATCTCAAGAAGGCATTATGATCACTTCTAATAAAGTAAATGATTTAAACCACAGCTCGTGACCATGGAAGGGTGAAGAACATCCTGGAAGATTATTAATTCTCTACTAATAATCTATCCTGACATATCTGAAGAACGGTGCACACCAACTTGTATAGCTAGGACAAAATATATGAAGGATGTGCAATTTAAGTTTAAAACTGCGGAGTAAATTCTGAGGCACAAGGTTACTGACAGGAGGAAGACAAAAGGACTCTCAAGGGCTCGGCGTCTGCAGTGCTCATTGTCTATGTGTTTGTGTGCTTGTGCTGAGACCCAGGGTGGAGCCCAAGGCCTCACGTTTGTTACCTACGTACTCCACCACTGAGCTGCATCCATAATTCTCATCGGCCATAATACCTGCTGAATGTCACCTCTTCGGGAAAGTCTTCCCTGCAAGGCTTCAAATGCCCTGTTCTTAACACCCACACCCACACCCACACCCACACCCACACCCACACCCACAGGGCCCTCTACTGGCTTCGCTATGCACACTCACATTGTTGTGTGTGTCATGCTGCTGTATGATTACTGGTGAGACAGCTGTTCCTCCTACCTGACCAAATACTCTCCAAAGAAAAAGAATCTGGTTGATTCATCCTTTTATTTCCACAGTGCCTGGCACATTGGAGACACATTTAGTAACTTGCCCTAAGTGAGCCAGTAGAACTCTGTAAGAATACAGGGTGGTAAGTACAGAATGGTAAATTGGATTGAGTTTGATAAGACAGAAATTCAGAATTTTGAACTCTACCACAGGCAGTAAATTCATTTTATCTTTCAAAGATAGAAAGTGGTCCCAAACTTTTTGTAAATATAGCTCAGCTATCACTGTTCTTTGACCAAAATGTTTAAAAACTAAAAAGGTAAGATTATATCTAGCTGGTTTCTTATTCTACACGTAGCATAGAGAAAGAATAGTAATTTCTCTTGGATTTGCTTCCCAGGTAAGTATTCGTAATTTTATGAATTCATAACAGGAATAAAGTAAACATTAGTTTTTCCCAAGTCTGCCCATGAGGAAGCATTCTTCTAGGTTCAAATAAGTAAGAGGAAGTTATCTTCAAATTCACAATATCTAGCAAGGTATCCAGCACAAAGTAAGTGCTTAATAAAAGGTTGTGTGAATGAATCAGAATATGTATATTTCAGAAATAAGAAAATTAAAAACTTATTTTTAAAAGCTGTAAAATGAATGGAGCATATGGTGCTATTTGGGAAACATCATGAGGTTTTTTTTTTTTTTTGTGGTGAACTTAAAAAAATACTGTACCATTAAAATAGATTTTTAAGGCTTTAAAAACATAAATAATATGTTTACTTCCAAAAATGAGACTGCAAACATCTGGTGGCAAGAGCCAAGCTCTTGCCCTTGGAAACTATTCTTTATTTTAAGATGTATCCTCTGATGTTGCCATGACTACGGTCTGTGAAGTGAAACTGCTGTGTAATGTGTTCTCTCCCCCATAGTGCGTGTATCTGAAACCAGCAGTAAATTTCTAGTAATTAGAGGAGACAGCCTCAAAGGTGGACTTGACAAAGTCTTCAAACACTGTGTTAAAATCTTCTCCTGGGGTTTGGGCTACTGGTTGTTGATTTAAATGGCTCATTAGTATGGACAGGATAATTAAATACAGGGCTAGATATCTGGCCAAGGAGAAATCCTTTTGCCACATTTGAAAATGTCAAATTATTCAAAAAGGAAAGAGAGGAAAAAAATCAATTTGACAGTAATTGGGTGGACAGGAGATAAAGCTGTGTATTTGGTAGATAAATGCTGCTTTTCTGAGCGTGTCAAAACCAGACATCTCACAGTAATTCTCAGTACATGGAAGGGGGTGACATGCAGTGTTCTGCTCCCCAAAGAGGAAAGGATGCAGGTGGGTGTGTCTATGCCAGCAACACCTGATTATTTTTTCTTTGTTAGGGTGGTTTACATTATTTTCACATCAGATAAGAAAGCTTTGTAAGTCACATAGGAGAAAGTTGGTCTTACTTTAGTAGCCGTCTTCTGGAAAGCCGATAGATGGCTACATTTTCCTGGTGTGATTCAAGGAGAAGAGAAAGGCTGACACACTAATACTGTGGCTTCAGTCTGCTCTGTATTGGCAGAGCCTTGTTTTCCTTTTTAATTCAGAGTTAAGAACCACAGATTTTCCAAGGTTAGCTATGTTTCCTTTTCCAGAAATACTGTCGACAGCAGCTGTTAGGATAATTATTGAGGTAGAGCAATGGGTTTTAGCCTGCCTAATGCAGCCATCTTTAACACAATTCCTGGTGTTGTGGTAACTCCCAACCATAAACTTATTTTTCTTGCTAACTCTTGACTGAAATTTTGCTATGGAACTCAGTTATGAATTGTACTGTAAATATCTATGTTTTCCAATGGTCTTAGGCAACCCCTGTGAGTCACTCAACCTCTAAAGGGGTCTCCACCCGCAGGTTGAGAGTCACTGAGCTAGACAATGGATTAAGAAAAGAAAAGCACTCTGGCTGCCCTAATCCTTACGGCATATGACAGTAATGGAGGCAACACAAAGAAAAAGACAGAGAAGAGAAAAATAATGTTGTGTTGGACTTATTCTTCTTAAACATAAAATTCCGATTCAGTATTTTGACAGTAAACAAAATTTAAATACACACACACACACACACACACACATATATATATTTATATATGGATCTTTAATCATGAGAATTTGTCTTTGATCTCAGTCTTTTGTTTATACTGAATACTTATAAATTTGAGAGACAGAGACAGAAAGAGACAGAGAAAGACAGAGAGACAGAGAGAGACAGAGACAGAGACAGAGAAAGTTGTTCTGGCAAAGGCAGACATGTCAGGGAGAGAGTACCGAGTATGACTATGTTTTAGGCCTAAAACACATCTATATAAAACACATACACTGTCTATATTATACACAGGATTTCTGGATGTCTATGGAAGCTCTCGGAAGAATTTTCTACTTGAGAGATAGCCTGATTTGGTTCCCAGCTAAAGAGTGTGGTGGAGTCAGCCTCAGCTGGAAGTCATTCTGGACCTGTCCTGGTAGTTTGCATAGGAACTGTGGTCAGCATGGCAGAATCCCACATTCACTAGACCAGAGACCTGAGTCCTCAGGCCATGTCATCCTGATTCTTCTCACCATTGAAATGCGTGTTTGGAAAAAGAAGGCATTGTGTCTAACAGGCTAGAAGGTTTCTTTGTGTCCTACACAAGTAAAAGTCAATAATCTTTCTGCTAGGATTTCAAGGACAAGATCTTGTGACACTCTCTGATAATGACTCTGTTTAATGTCTCAGCAGTTTACTGCAATTATCTGATGCTATTGTATAGGAAAACAATTTTAGCTTACATCACTCAAAGGTCCACCTGGGGGTTTTTGTTTTTTGTGTTTCCCAGAAACATCCTTATAGTCTTCATGCTTTCCACAATGGCTTGTTATTTGAAGCCAATAATCAGAATCCTCACTCTGTTGACTTGGTTTCTCTCTAAGCAGATTGGCCCCTGAACTTAGTTTTTTACAGCATGCCCTTGTTTCACGGTTATGACGAGGTCTGTGGGAACATAAGCCCTGTGAAAGGTTTAGATACAAAAGGGAAAACAATGATACAGTTAGAATAGTCAGTGAAGGGCATCGGCTGCAGACAAAGCGACAGTGGAAGCTAGGCAAGCATTCAAAATGGTAAAAGGCAAGGTAATGAAAAACTCATATCGCCTTTTGTAAGAAGGCAGAAAGGTGCTACTGGGGTGAAGGCTGCCACCCCAGGATTGTAGCTAACAGTTATCATTTATTTCTCCTTAGAACTCTTAAGTTGGTACTTGATTGGCAAGGCTGAAATGTGTCTGAGAAAACATTCTTCTTTCTCCCTCCTCAAAATCAAAGTCAACCATCATATCAAATAGGCACAGCAGAATACTGAATCAGGGGAGATAGCAAATGGCTTGACAGAGAGAAAGGAATAATATGAACTTTCTCTGGAAATTTTACTTTTTATTAACAGATGAACAGACATTCCAGGTGTGTGTGTGTGTGTGTGTGTATTTACAGCCATAAATAATTTGCATACAAATTACTTTAGGTAAATGGTCTTTATTGAACAAATTAGATATTAGTGCTCCAGAGTAACCATGGAAAACAAATGACTGTAATCACTATGACAATAGGACTTAATTGGCTGAGTCACAGATAGAATATGATAAAGTAGACGAAGCCCCGTACTTCAGAGCTGGGTTCTCCTTCACACCAGGGTAACAGATTGGGCATTTAGGAGGAGATTTTTATTCATCCCAGTGCACAGGCATCATTATTTCATTTGTGATGTAAGGATAGATTCCTATTACTTAAGATTTCATCCAAATTATCACTATTGTCAGAGAACAAGTCTTTTTATTTCACTAACCCTCCCCATATTTTTTGAATTGCTACTTTGGAAAGTTTAACAAACTCTTCTCTGAATGCAGTTTTGATATAATTTGTCCCTCTCTCCAAGGGCAGTCCACCATGATTTTAAAAATTCAGTATTTTCTAAATTCAGCCAAACATGGGCTCACTTCTGTCCTTGGGATGAAAGAATAAAGTTACACAAGCTCAACATAAACACACAGCAGTAAGGGGGAGGGATGAATAAATTGACCAAAAGAGTGTTGACCTAGTCTAATTTCTATATTTAATCCTCAAATTTGAAAATTGGATAATTGTTGCTAAATGTAATAATTGCATATTTGCCTTTTAAATTTTTCATTCCAATTCTTATTAATGTTTTTAAATCAACTTGTATTTGTCCATATTTATATGGTACAAACTGGAAATTTGACTCATGAATATATTGAGTAGTAATCAACTCAGGATAATTTGCATATATATCATCCTAAACTTGTTTTTGGTTGTCTCTCCATAATGAACACATTCAAATTCATATAGCAATAGCTTCACTTACATCTTTCAGTGGGCCATCTGATGATGGCTTTTCTTAGAAGACCCTTACACTCTTATAAATCTTTTAAGTATCTTGAGATATAAAATGCATTACTGATATTGAACATATTGTTCCTGTTTAGCAATACATAACGCTTTACCTATTGACTGAACTGTCTCTCAATATTTTCTCCTCCACATAAAGACTCACTTCTGCCTGACTGTAAATACGATGTGAGCAGCTACCTCATGTTTCTGCCACCGTTCCGCCACCATGGCTTCTCTGCCTCACTGAGCTCCAGTAATGCAGGCTGGCCCAGCATTTGCTAGGTAGCTGAGGGTTATCTTGAATTGACTATACTTCTGCCTTCATCTCCTAAGTGCTGATATTATAGATGTCTGCCTTCTTCCCATATATTGCTACAAATTTTGGAAAAAACCCTAGAAATTAAAACCTCAACAAATACAATTAAATGAGTGTCATATAAAATACACAAAGTACAAATAATTGGATAGTTACATATATCACATACAGCAAACAATTTACATCTATCACTAGATAATTTATGGAAATTATCAGAAGGGAAATGTCATTATTAATAAAATTTTAATACGAAGTAACTAAAAGAACACTTGAGAATTTTTTTTTTGTTTGTTTGTTTTTAAATAGCCACTACTGGGTCCGGTCCACTTTAGACATGTACAGACATTCTAAGACTTGATACCCTGCTATTTTCCCAGTAATTATTGCTAACTCCTCACTAATTTTCTCTATCTGAGAAGACAACTCTTTCCAGAACTTTCTGTGTTATTTTTCAGGTATCTCCTTAAATTGAATCACATGCCTGCACAAAATGCTTGAAAGTTTTGTAGCTCCAGTGTGACTAGCCAGATCTGCAACCTGATCCACAAAGCTCCATATTCTGGATGGATTTTGTTAACATGACAAAAGCCTAAACTTATCTGGAAAAAGAAACACTTAACTGAGTAAATGTCTCTATTAGACTGAACTGGAAACAAGTTAGTGTGGTGGTCCTGGGTTGTATAATAAAGTAGGTTGAGCAAGCTATGACAACTGGTCAGGAAGCATCATTCCTTCAAGGCTTCTGAATCAATTTTTTCCCTCTAGGTTCTTGCCTTGAATTTCTGTCCCGATTTTCTTTAGAGATGAATTGTGACCTTAAAAGTGTTAGAACTAAAAACAAAACAAAACAAAACAAAACAAACCAAAACAAAACAAACATTTCTCCAAAAGTTGCTTTGGTCCTAGTGTTCTAACCAGCACAGCGATATAAATCCTACCTATGAGTCTCTGAGTGGTTGGGAACTTAATTCTCGAATCTCATCCTAATACTATCAGCTTCCTCTTGTTTCTTGCACTATTGAATCAACAGCCCTTCTGTTCTATCTACCTGCTTAGCTTCTGTTTGCCATTTAATCAGTTACCCAGATTGGCTCTGATGTTCCCTTGATATTTCTTAAGATCCCCTCACTAAGATTGAATATAATTATTCAGTTTTTCTGTTATATAAAATATGATTTTCTAGAGCAGAAAATGGATCTTGTCCATTTTCACAAATAACTCAGACTTCATTAGTGGCAGGGATAACTACTAGTCAAATGCATAGGTATTAAAGCCTAAGCACTTGGGGTCTCATTCTTAGCTAGATGGTCCAGTGCAAGTTAAGTAACTTCTCTGTGCTTCTATAATTTAGTAGAGTTAAAGTGATCAGAGTGTTAGGTGTCATTCTAGAATTATTACTACCAATTACTGACTCATAGTTCTTGATTCATGAGCTATTATTTCAAATATCAGTGGGTAATCAAATATCAAATGTAATTATATATCATGGCTGAAAGTATGGCAGAGAGAGAGAGAGAGAGAGAGAGAGAGAGAGAGAGAGAGAGAGAGAGAGACTGTGAGAGACAGAGAGACAGAAAGAATAATGGAAAGATTATCGAGTTACATGTGAGTCTCTGGGTTCAATCTCCAGCAAGGAAAAGATAGATACATAATTTTCAATTATTTTATTTTTATTATTTTGTTTTCCACCATTTATTGTTAATAATTGTCTCATTTGTTCACAAGTATTTGTTTTCTATTCTGATCAATTTGAAAACTATGTTGAAAATATCCACTTCATTTTGTAAAGGGCTTTGAAAGAAATGCACCTGTTATAAAAATGATAGAATCGGGCCAAATCTCATTTTGTCTAGAGTGCTCATGATAATAGCCTCCAGTTAAGGTTAAAGTGGGATATCTCTGGGGTCTTCCACAAATGGAAGAAAATGATTGCAACATCTCTTACTTTTTTTTTTTTTTAGGTCCAATTTGTGTGAGCTTTTTAACTTCTTTCAGTACCTCACCTAACTATTATGCAATCAAGACCAAAAACAATTTCTTGAAAGAAAATGAAGTAAAGCCATGGTGCAAGTAGTTATTTCATAAAATCATGTCTAAAAGGCAATCCTCATAAAAGAACTGACCAAGAGAACAGATTCAAAACGACAAGAGATCATGTAAAAATTGCTATGAAATTAACATTACTTAAAAGAACCACAGATATAATTGAATGTTATTCATGTCACACTGCATTTTTCATCTTCCCCCAAAGCAAATCTATATTCATTGCCTTTCATAACATTCTCTTCACATTTTGTATGCTTTCTACTCAATGTTTCACCATTTCTCCAGGGCAGTAAGTCCTTGTGATGTCAAGGTTGAATGACCTGTGTTCTCTGTGTCTATGGGGTTGTTGAGGCCTTTCTGTGCTGTGAGAACACAGGTTGAGTGCACCAACTTCCATGTGTCTTTTGTCTCATCTCTTCTGATTCCACTACATTTCCTGTTCTTCTTTGATGCCTTTGATGTTATGTCTTATATCCACAGTGGTAATAAAGTAGATCCCAGACAGTAACACTTTTCGTTCTACAGTGCTTTGTGTGTTGATACTTTAGGAGAAGTTCTTAGAAAGTTGAGGAAATGTCAACCAGCATACACCTGTGTTCTCATCCTTAGCAAAACCATAAGCTTGAGGGACCAATGACAAATGACTAAGAAAAAAATCATTACACCCTAACAAGTGAATGACTGGAAAAAAAATTGATGTGTAGATGCTCTTAGGGCTTCACACCCTAGTTTCTGGAGTTTACACTAATTTTGCCTCATCTTGAGACTAGGAATTTCCACACCTGCTGTTTGGTTTCTTCTCTTGTGATTCTGCTTCTCTGAAACCTGCTCCAGTTGGAAACACAGGGGAGATGAGAGACAGGAGAGTAATTCCCAGTCAAAGAGGGACACAGCTGGAAGATAAACGTGCAGGCTTCCACAGTTTAGAAGAAGAATTTTGGGATAAATTCGGAATGACCCTTTAAAGAATCATCAGCAAGAAAAAGCATCATTGCCACAGAAGCAACCATTTCTGGTTTGTTGCCTCTTTGTGTCCACGGTCTGCTCTCTCACTACTGTAGTATGGAATCACTTAACTTCATTCAGACTTCATTAGAGGCTCTGATTATAGGGGAACACATTCCAAGACCTTTGAAAGAGAACAGAATTCTGATGAAGGGCAGCAGCATATGAAGGATGTAAAGGGGTCTGTGCCAGGTTCTGCATGTGCAGCCCTGAGGAACTGGAAGGGGTGAGCGAGTGAGGAATGAAAAGAAGCTTAGAGGTCTGGAGAGCAAATCGGGATGACAGCTGTAAGGGCATTGGGGAGGGAAGCAGGATGAGAAACTTACTGAGATCTTATGAGAAAGCACGAACTGAGTCATCTTGTTACCATCCTGCTAGAGGATGTGATAAAACATTTGGGCAGATAAGCATTTCAGATTTATTTTATTTTTATTTTTGCTAAATAGCCTCATGATTTTTCTATCTCAGAAGTTGTTATTGCTGCAGATGGGTGTTTGAGTGTATTAAAGACACAACCTCTGTTTCTTTTTTCTTTTTTAAGTGTATGTGTGGCCAGATATTTTTATTGATTAAACTATTTATTTACTTTGCATCCTGATTGCAGCTTCCCCTCCATCCTCTCCTCCCAGTCCCCATCTCTTATCTCCCCTCCTCCCCATCCGCTCCACCTCACTTTCTCTTCAGAATGGGGAAGTCTTTCTTGGGTATCAACCAGCCTTGATATATCAAGTTGCAGTAAGACAAAATATAGCTTTTTCTACTGAGGGTAGACAAGGAAGTCAAGTTAGGGGAAATGGATCTAAAGACAGGCAATGTAGTCAGAGATAGTCCCCTGCTTCTGCTTTAGGAGTTCTACATGAAGACATAACTGGACAACTCTTACATATGTACAAAGGGAAAGATCATCCTGAGTGAGGTAATCCAGACCCATAAAGACAAACATGGTATGCACTCACTTATAAATAAATATTAGTCATAAAGTACAGAATAACCATACTATAATCCAGAGACTCAAAGAAGTTAAGCAAAAAGAAGTGCCCAAAGGTGGAGGGGGTGTCTTGAATCTCACAGAGAAAGGGAAATATATTAGAAATCAGAGGTGAATGGAGGAAGGTGACTGGGAGCAGGAGGGAGTGGGAATGGCAGCAGGAGGGATTAAGTGAGGGGAGGGTGGAGGTAGAGAGTACTGGGAGAAACAACTGGATTATGGGGGGTGGGTATCTCTGGGATGAACTAGAAACCTAAGATAATGGAAACTCCAAGGGTTCTATAAGGGTGACTCTAGCTAAGACACCTAGCAAGAAGGGATATGGAGCCTGAACAGACTACTGTAACCAAGCAAGATTTCCAATGGAGAGATTAAGACACCAACCCAGCCACAAAACCTTAGTCTAGCAATTTGTCCTGCCTATAAGATGTGCAGGGGTAAAGATGGAGGAGAAGTTGAAGGGATGGTCAACCAATGACTGCTCCAGCTTGAGACCCAGGTCATGAGAGGAAGCCCACCCTGACACTATTAATGATATTCTGCTGTTCTTGCAGACAGGAGCCTAGCATAACTATCACCAGAGAGACAGATAAAAACTGGTGCAGAGAATTACCACCAAACATTAATTAGATCTTGAGGATTACTATGGAAAAAGGGAAGAATTGAAGGAGCCAGAGGAGTCAAAGACACTACAAGAAAACCTACAGAATCAATTAACTTTGGCCCATAGAGACTTTTTTCAGCCCCCTCGCAGGGACTGAACTGCTAACCAGAAAGCATGCCAGAGGACCTTTGCTGAATTCACTAATGAACTTGCTGTGAAATGATACCTTAGTTACTGTTGTACTATGAATAGACACCATGACCAAAGCAACTGTTATGAAAGAAAACATTTAAGTGGAAGATTGGTTATAGTTTTAGATGTTTAGTCTATAATCATCATGGTGGAGAGCAGGCAGGCATGCCAATGAAGAAGTAACTGAACATTACTTCCTAATGTGCAGGCAGCAGAGACAGACAGACAGACACACACACACACAATGAGAGAGACAGAGAGCGAGAGACAAGAGAGACTGAATCAAATCAGGGGGTCTAGTAGCTAGTGTGGGCTTTTGAAACATTTAAGTGCCCCTCCAGTGACATACTTCTTCCAACAACAAGACCACACCTACTCTATTCAAACAGATGAGCCTATGGGGGCCATTTCTTAGGGTTGGCTGTGAATCTTATATCTCAGATCTACTGGTTATGGATGTACAGATGGCCTCAAAGAGGCTGTGCAAAAAAAAGCCTGAAAGCTCCCTGAGTCACCCACAGTGAAAGATCAAAAGAACTGGAAACCAATTTCAGCAGTGATAGGCAGGAATATTCAGAAAGAAGGACTTGCCTGTCATTACATACCGACTTCCTTTTTCCATGAGCTGCCAGTTCCTTAGAAGGTACTGCCCAAGTTCAAAGTGCATCTTTTCCTGGACAGCCTTTCTTATGTCATTCATCATACAAACAGTCAGATGTATTTCACCATCCTAGACATCTCAGTACAGTCAAATTAGCAACCAATACCAAAAATATGCCATCCTGTCATTGGGCATTCCGAGTGACTAGTCAAGTAAATATGTGCACCATACACTCAACTTATCGTTCAACCCTTAGTAATAACTTGAAATGATAATTTTGGGAACAACCTATTTAATTAAAAAAAAAAACCCTTTGCTCTAGTCAATCAGATCTATAAATCTAAGGGTTCTCATAAAGTTACAGGGTTCTGAACACATGCAAGTGAATCTTTGGAATTACCAAAGAATGGGAGAAACTGGACATTTCACGTAGCAGTCTAACTTACTGTTCTTTTGAATTTAGACTTTGGCTCCAATATTCAGCCTTGAGACAGCTGTTCGGCTTTCTGATTGGGAAAAAAAATCCACTAAAAGTTGGCATAGTTATTAGTCAAGTCCTGTGACTGTTTGGGTTTGGTAGAAGCCTTCCAGGGACTCTATAGTCTGGTCTGACTTTGCTCATTTCCAGGAGGTCCTGTTCTTGGAGGTTCTTCCTAAATAATGAGCTTCTCTCTGAACCTGAACAAACAACAAAGGCTGTAGCCTTCCATGTTTTTAATCAAGACCCTTTAATTCTGATTTTCTGACTTGCGAATGTACTCTCCAGTTTTGATTATCTGTGTACTGTGCATTTGCTATTTTTATGACTAGGATGCGTTCAGTGGGGCTAACAGAGCTCCTTGAGATGAAAATTACCCCAATAAGAAAGAGAAGCAAAATGACAAGAGTAGGCAATTCTACTGTCTTATGAGCTTCTTGTCTTAAAAAGTCATCATTCATTTGTAACATATCTGAAGCGTCATATAAGCAAGCAAGCTCATGGAGGATGTGACTGTTAAAAAGCCTCTTATTTTAATGAGTCATATAGAATGGAAATTTGAAACATTATTAGAAAATATTCACCAACTGGTACCCTTTCCCAAAAAATTCTCATAGCCATAAACATGTGTGGTTTTTAAATAAGATAAAGCAATAAAAATGAACCTTCAAATATTAGTTATCAATCTTATACTTTCATATGATAAGCACAGTTTATCTCCATTGTATACATTTCAAAGCACTGGTTTTCAAATCATACAAAGACTGTATCCTCAATTCTTAGGTTTGCTTAGTAATATTTACCTATCCTGACATAAAGATAACAAGGCAAACATAACATGGGTATGTTCAAAACAGAGAAATGTTAGGCTTAGGTCCAGCTTGTTAAATTTTGGTTTTGTTATAAAGAATAAAAATTCTAATACAGTCAATAGTCGCTATTTAACAGCTTACTAATGAAGATTCTTTTTTGCAGAGTCAAACCATTAACTGAACTAGTCAGTTATTGAAACTATATCATGAAATGTTGAACCCCAAACCCAATCAGGTGTTTACATTATTTCTATTTCACTCTTACTTTTTTGTGTCCAGATATAGTATATGTCTACTATGCAGACAGCAAATGGAAGCAGTCTTGGCTTTTGTTCTCTAAACATGGCTTTTACACAATGGCATTAGAAGCAATCAATGTGTCCCTGTATTTACTGAGTGCTCTCCTAAACTAAGCTCTCAAACGTGTAATACTATGCAAGTTAATTAGACAAATACTATCTTTTTGCATCTGTATTATCTCCTTCACCTTCAGGATCCTGTTTCTTTTTTGGCTAGCAAAACTCTGGGATTATTTTGCTTAGTTTTTAGTGACTTCCTTGTCTAATGCACAATTGCAGTAACAAATACCCTGTTTTCTATGGCATGGATTCTATCCTAATTTCTGTGCACTATCTTGCAGAATGACCACTAAGTCAATGGTCATTGTACTGAAACCAAGCCCAGGGAGTAATTAGTGTCTGTTGCTCAGCAGTGCATTGTGGTATATATCCATGTTGCAAATAAGATGGAAGAGGTTAGGGCTGTTCTCTAGAGCTGCCTAAATTGAAGTGACATATGTGTGTGTGTGGTGCACACACACACACACACACACACGCACATGCACACGCACATGCACACACACACACACACGGGGGGGGGAACAGTAATAATAAGGTGAATAATATCTTTCTAGGTAGATTTTTTTTTTGTTTTACTTAGTGTTATTGATAACTCCTGAATACCCCATTCTCTTTTATTATTCCTTTATTTTTTTTCTGATCCTGCTTTCTATTTGCCAAATCCAAGCTTCATTTTTCTTTCTCATGGCTGGCTACACTGGCCTATACTCATACTGCTTCATGTGTGGTCCACTGAAATAAAATTTTCATATAATATTAATCTGTATCCAGAACCAGCCTTGATACCTAGCAACACTTGGGAAAACAAGGAGACAAATCCCAGTTTAATGCTGTCATGTTTGACTCTGCATCATCACCTGTACATGAATCATTGTCCAGTTACAGCTCTTTCTTCTTTACACTGGAGGCCTGTTTTTCTCTGGGCCAACAGTCATGGATAACTTCATATTCTAATCTTTAAACTATTCACTAAATAAGCTAGTTGATGATTATTTGTCTGAACTGACTCTTCACTGTTGATAAATGCCATTTTTTTTGGTGCACTATTCATCAATTACAAATTTAAAACAAAGTGTTTTTCTTTCTGGAGACAAGTTACATGGGTGTCACAAAAGTTTTCAGAGAGCTACATAGTTGAAGAAGTAGGAAAACATACAGATCCCTTGGCATTAAATTGCATGATCACTGGGGACACTAATTAAATATTATTATGAAGTATCTATTTGCCCTCTAATGAAGAAGTCTTAAACTTATTTTTCTAATTGTTCCTCTCTCCCAAACAACATGGTATCATCTGCCATTAGTATCAGGGCCTGTGTGTGACATTCTTTGACTATAGAAAAATGAATCAATGTTCTGCTTGCAGTATTTTAATTGGAGTATCATTATATTTCATTTTCCCAATATTAAAAGGGAGGTAACCACAGACTCCATTTTGCTTTAGTTGATGTATGATATGTCCTAGAGCATCATTAATTGATGAAATGGAACTGTTGGTGTCTATATAACCTCAAGAGTTGATAAAATTTTGACTTTAGTACAAATTACTAGTATGCCTGTCATTTACAGTCTTTGCAAGTGGACACTGATTATGTGCTTAACATATAGTACTAAGATAATATACAGAACAAGAGGAAGTTTCAAAGTTTTGAGTTATATAGCCACATGAAATTAAAGCACACCATCAACACCATAAGATACAGAAATCATAAGAATTACAAATGAAATATTCTATATCAAACTACCCAAAATAAAAATAACAGATGCCATTAGGGTTTTAATGCAGCTAAATTGAATAAAAGAACACATTACTCAGAAAGTAATTAAATTTCAAAAACTTTACAAGCACTAAAAAAGGAATAAACATAATTTCCTGAAAGCAACTGACACTCTAAATTCTGAAATTACACTAACTGGGTGGATTTTCAGTTGTTCACTGAGTGTTTATAACACAATGAAGGCTGAAAACTGGTATTTACATATAAAAAGACTTGCTAAGGCAATCCACTTAAATGGTAAAGAAAATCAGGCTTTGTTCTTTTACTGACTATTATTATATGATATTATATCAAAGATTATTATGTTTATTTGCTTGATTATATGTATATATTATATATAACCAATATATATAATATATATTAAGCAATATATATATAATATATATATATAATATATACATTGCTAAACTGGCTTTAGGGCAAATATATAAGAAAATATAACTTAAAAATTAGTTCAATTGAGATCACTGATGAATTAATTGATCTATAGCTTTGAAATGATCCCCAGTACTTGATAGTTGATGTTTTGAAGTTTGCCCCTTCTCTGTCATCAAAACCCAGTGAGACAGCTTAGAGGGAACTTGCCTTCCCTTTGGCAACATGATGCAGCATCTGGTCAAACTTCCACATATGAGAAACTGACTTCAGCAACTGGACATCAAAATACATATATCCAAGAGTTTAACAGTCATGTTGAGAGACTTAGCGGCAGCAAGGTCATATCCCATTACCTTTGGGATGAATTTCTAAAGGTTTTTCTAGCAATACTACAATCTACCATCGAGGGACCTGTTTGTTCTGTTGCAGTATCCAAGCCAGAGCATCTGAAGAGCTGCTCATTTTCAAGGTACATTTCAGACTTCAATTACACTATGTTGTCTACAGGGGTTTGCTTTTATTTTATTTGAGCAACTAAATTTCAACAATCTGGGGACTCTTCATATGGCTAATGTGTCTCATCTACTGGGTATATTCCCGGAGAGGGTTGTTCAGGTAATTCTTTTCTTCTTTAAAACCTGTGAGCCTAATTTTAGAAGCAGTGGCAAGAGGATGATTTCAAGGCCAGCCAGGGTTACATAGCAAGAGCTTTTCTAAGAACAAATGAACAAACAACACAGGTACCATCCAAATTGAGAATGTAATAACATTTTCATTATATGTTAAGAAGCCATGCGATTTTTGATATACGATAATCTTTTCCTTATTTCCATCTCGGGACGTCAGGCTAGGGTGGCCAATAACATTTTAATCTCCAAGGAGATTGTGTCTAGAAAATGATGTCAGTGTGAGTTGTCATGTAAAACACCTTCTTCCTCCCCTTATATGAGTTGACCTATCAGCTTGCTTCTAACAACTAGAACCTTACAAAAGTGAGATTTAGTTTCAAGACCTTGGTATCTCTCTCTCTCCCTCAACCTCACAGCTCTCAGCAAACTAAAGGTAGTGAAAGCTGTCATATGGAGAGAGTCCATGCAACAAGGAGTAAAAGGAAGCCTATTGACAACAGCCTGAGAAAGACTAGATTCCGTGAGAAATCAGGTAAAGGAAGTCCAATGGGTCCTGCCCAGGGGCATTTAACATGACCACACACAAGCCAATAATCTTCCTACAGAATGTGTCAGGCCTTGACTGGAGACTTAGCCTCCTAGTTAAAAGACTCTGAGTGTTTTGTTTTGTTTGCTTGTTTGCTTCATCTCCTTTTTTCCCAAATCCATAAATTTTGAGCAGACACTGAGTGACACCCAAATCCTAGCATTTCTTTGTAAAGGGTTCCTCAGTGATATTACAAAGAAACAGGATCTGCTTAGATTACCCAGGAAAAGCATTGTGTCTGGAAGTAGGCTAAGATTTATCATGTAAATCTAGTCTGTGTGGATAAAAGAACAAAGTGAAAAGAACAGGGCTAGTGAACTCAGAGTAAGATGTGAGGTCAGAAGCCTTAACTGTTAGTACAAGAAAAAGGCTAAGGAAAACAACAACAACAACAACAACAACAACAACAACAACAAACCCTGTTTCTGTAAGAAAAACACTTAAGGAAATAAAAAAAAAAAAAAAAAAAAAAAAAAAAGATGCCAAGATGGGATGCCCTACCATCACCAAAGAAACTGTCAAGCTTCTGACACCCAGATACATAACATCAATATGGCTTCCTGGGAAGTGCCATGGACAGGCATAAAGTCTGAGCCTGAGCTGTGGAATTGCAAATAAGAAACCAGACACTCCTGAAGGAGAGACAGTTGAAACAGAACAAACTATAGAGACCAAAACAGAAGTATGGCTTCTGTGGTTAACAGATTTTTCACCAGAGAAGGTAAATCTCTTCCCTTCTCCATGGCTTGGGCAGGCTACTAGGGATTGAGGGAAGAAGACTGTCCTGTAAAACTTAGTATGTATTCTGAGGGCATCATAGAGGTAAGCAGGCCTTTCATACCCTCATAGCATCAGTCATAGAAAGCCCTTCGTATGGGTCAAACACCCCCAAATACCAAAGATGAACTTGTGATATGCAGGCAGGGACCCTAGACCAGGCATATCTGCCGGAAAGTGAACTTTAGTTAGAGAATCTTCATTTGAAAGGACATACTTCCTTAGCTGGTTTTGAATTGGAGATCACCAGTCTCTTCTGGAGCTGTAGACATGAATACAACAGGCATTTCAAAGGGAGAAAGAAATGATGTCATTCCAGTGGTTAAGCAGTAATGACTGAGGCCATAATACCTTCTGCTTGATGTTATTGTCAATTTTGCTTTTTATGTTTTCATTTTTATTACATCTTCTTTTGTGCTTTTACTGATTGGCTGCTGTACTTTAACATACGCTTTTTGGAGAAAAAGGCTTACGTGCTTGTCTTTGTTTTTGCAACACACTGCCCTATAAAATTTTCTCTACAATGCTGTTGTCTAACAGTTTCCTCCAAGATGGAAAGATTTCATTCTGTGAAGACCCCCATACTTGGGAGACCCTTCCTCAAGTCTCTGGAAATCGCGACCACCCAAAGATCACAAGAAACCATACCTGGATGCAATCAGCAGAGGCTTTATTAGAGAAATTAGCCAGCGGTCAAAACTACAAGCCCTTTAGCTCCAAGAGCAAGGTTTTGGCCCCAGTGGTGGGTTAAAGGGTCTTTTATAGCATGGGGTGGGGGAAGGAAGACATTTTCACTCACTTACACATGAATGGTTGCATTTTCGCGCGGTTACACATGATTGGTTGTTTTACAAATTTTGAACATAGCACTGGGAAGACCAAGGGAGGGGTAACCAAGAACAGTGGAACATTTCAGAGAATCTGGCCCAAATGACCTAGAGTCATGTGAAAATCACTCTGCACACTCATTCTTCTCAAAAATGTGGTTTTTACCATGCCATTGTGTCCTATCCTGCCATTTACCAACTATTTCAGATTAACTATCTTTGCTTTTTTTTCCGGCTATAGCCCCACCTAGGTAGCAGCATCTTTTATCTGTGGTCAGGAATGTGTCTTCCTGCCTTGGGCCTCCCCCACCCATAGGTGGGAGAGGCTTGAGGAATGTAATCCAACAAGTGTCCTTCACCTGGAATGTGAAGGCCTGAAATCTTATTTTCAGTTCCTCATTCTGTAAGGCGAAAAATCTACACATATTTCATAAAATGGCCTTTATAATTTTTCACTCTACACCTGCAGGGAAGCTCTTTAAACAGGAAGGTAAAGGACTCAAAATAGATTCAGGAAGTCCCTGAAACTGAACAGATTCACTAGTCTCCTCCTTGTCAAAGTAAATAAAAGCTGAGAGTCTCTTTCAGGTGGAAGGAAGCTGAGCTGCAAAGACTCTCAGAGGGGAAAGCCTACGAAGAAAATGCTGAGCCTGGAAGAAGTTCAGACCAGAGTCTCTTGGAGAGGACACTAACCAACCTGTTGAGCTGCCTGCTGGCTGTGCAGTGTACTCCAGGTTCTCACCATTCGTGAGCTGTCATACATGTTGGGAGGGCTTTAGTGATGGTAGTTGTTTGAGTCATTTCTGCTCATTTATGTAACCCCCTTCACCCATTTCTGTAAGTAACCCCAACAGAACTCATTGGTTCACCAAGTTGGACTTTGGTGGAATCCATACTTTGGCCTGTCATAGGTTTCGGGTAAGTAGATCCATGTGCTGTGTCTCCCCAGGGAATGCTCTGTCACACAAGTGCTAACCCATGTAACTTCTCATTCTTATCCCTGTTCTGGTTTTTCTGTTTACACTCCCTCATTTTACCCCGAAATACTGATATCCTTATCTCTTACTGCTTATGAAAGAAAATTTTGAAATAAGCCCAAACTAATAAAAATAACAGGACCCTGTGATTCCTTTTCCCTAACCTAAATAATTAAAAATTCCTGTCAGCAGGTTTGGGCCCAGTTAATTAGCTACAGAGGATGTGGAATTACAAGACAAAGGCCTGTTGAAGGAACTGGCTGGCTATAAAAGATAAAAGTATACAAGGACATCCTTAAAAGAACAGAGATATGTCCAAATGAGTAATGGGCCATCTAGTGTTCATCCACCATTCCCCCTTTTGGGCCCTCTCAGCCTACACAGCCTGCTGATGTTCAAAAATATAAAACAACCAATCATGTGTACCCACATAAGAATCTCCCACTTCCCCCACCCCTTGCCTATAAAAGTCCTAATCCTTTGAGCCTTGGGTGCGCGCTGTCCTGAGACTTGAGTGGGAATCTTCCTTTTGGGTCTTTCACTTACTTTTTTCCAAACAGTACCTTAGTACTGTTTTCTCTGAACCTTGTCAGGAACACAAGTTATGTACACAAATACCAGCAGGGCTGCTGTCAAATTATTATAGCTCTTACTATAGTCCAGTTCCCCTCAAATAACAGGAGAAAACTTAGTCAAAGTGAAGATAAGTCACCAGGAGGACTCAAAAAAAAAAAAAAAAAAAAAAAAAAAAAAAAAAAAACAAGCAAAGCATAAGCAGAGGGTAGGCTACATCCATCCCAGCCTATATGTAAAACACAACAAAGAAATGAATAAGCACATATAAGCTTATACAAGAAGTAGCATATAACCTAGCTGTGCCTCTTATGCATGTGTTGGTGAGAACATGGAACTAGGAACTAGAAGTCTTAAGGAGGTTCAGGGGAAAGTCTTGTTTTTTAAAGAGTATAATAGAATACATGTGAAATAAAAACAGAAGTAGGATTTTTGGCGAGAAGAGCCCTATACACAAGAAAATGGACAAAAAACAAGCACAGAGTAATTTAATAAAGGTATTCACATTTAAATCTGAAATGAGATCAGAACATTGCTAAGATGGGTAGGACTAAATACGGAGATCCCCACTTAGGAATAGATCAAAGCCCTATGAAAACGGTCCCAGTCACTCTTCCAGCTCTGTAACTGTCCCTCATACCATGCCAAGTGCTGACAGAGGGGATCTCACAGAGGCTGTAAGGCTGAAGATCCCAAGCTGAAGACTTCAGGTTAAGACTCAGCTGTGCATTGAGATACATCCAGAATGAAGCCTAGCCTGTGATCTGTGGATAAAGATCTCCAAGATAGATATAACCAAAGCTCAGAGTCCCACTGCTGAGGCTGTGACCAGAACTTTGGGTTTCCTCAAAAGCTTGTGATAGAAAAATGTCTAACTAATAATGAAAGTCTATCTAAACTGAGGCAGTAAGCCCTAAGGAAAACCTGGGATCACATAGCCCAGAATTACAGCGATTAAAACCATGAAATAACTAGAAGTAAACTTTAAAATGAATGTGATCATAGGTTCAAGATGAATGAGAGAATTCCAGCATATAACTAAAAACTGCCAGAGAAACCAAAAGGAGGGTCTCAAACTGAAGACTAAAAGATATAGGATGGAAAATAAAAGGAAACAGGACAAATAACGGACAAGCAGAACTAAAAACTCGGAACAGACATAAAATTTGTATCCAAGTAGGAAAAGAGAGTTGTAGAAGCAACAATTAAAGAAAAATTGGTTAAAATGAAAAAGTTGTTTTAAATCAAAACCTACTTCAAAAATTCAGAAGGGAGATAAAACGAACATATTTGTCACACATTGATGGGGCCCAAGACATCCAGAGCAGAAAGCTGAGAAGTGAGAATAAAAATATAGTTTACCCAGTTATTCAGACAAGAATCTTGAATGGTCTTCTGGCAGAAGAGGTCATTGAAGGCCAGCAAGCACAAGAAACAGAGCTGAGCAAACTCAGTCACCAAGAGATGCAAATGGAAGGCACCGGCCACTGTAGTGGGGAGAAAAACAAGTTGCCGAGCAATAAGGGATGCAGAGCTCTTCCTTAAACAGAGACCCATTTTCAGAGGTTTCTCTGTGCTACTTTCTGCTCCATCTCTTAAGGTTCAGGTGCCCATTACAGCCTACTTCACAAATTACCTGCACTGTAAAGACAGCTACATGAAGACACCTCCTTTTCCTAGTACTCCCAAATTCTGATAAACTGGAAGGACACATTTGGAAGTGTGCTCTCCAGAAATACCAGCCACACACACACACACACACACACACACACACACACACACAATAATATGCATGCTACCTTAATCACCACAAAGGACTTGATGATTCATATCTTTAGATTCACTGGGCTATGGCTCTTAGTCACCTAGAAGGAGTTGTGTTAGGCAGAGTCCACACTACAGGCTACATTGTGAAACACTAGGCAAATGTACTACCCAATGTCTAGGATACACATGCTTTCCCTTGCAGGGGAAACTATTAAAGGTTCTGTTTTAGAACAAGGAGTATGGTTGTGGAAAGGTGAGAAATGGCCATCTTCCAACTTGTTGGCTTGCTAACCAAGCTTCTTCACCATCATTCATTCCCATGACTCTTGACTCATTGACTCCATTGTGTGGCATAAACCAAAACCTGGTGCCATGACATTGTTACATGCTGCCAAGAAAGTAATGCCATGATGCTCAAATGATGCCACTTTGGGAAACCTTGAGGAGGGCAGAACACAGTCTGTGACAGCCTTGAGCCACTTGTGTGCACACTAACCAGAGTTACAGAGATGGTTACTGAAGATATATGTGCAGGAGGTCCAATAAATACTGCCTTGATTTGGAAACAACCAAATGTTAATAGTGGAATGAATATATCAGTGGTGATATATTCAAAAGGGAAAGTAGCACTGTAGCTTCACAGAGGCTTGATGCTAAACTTTAAAAGTGAATTACCATCATGAGAGTCGAATACTTTTGAGGAAGATGTAAGGGTGACACCATGTAGACTGTATGCCTCAAGTGGTATTAAAGGTATATTTTCTTTTGAAATCCATTTGGCTAACACTTAGCTTTTGTGCACTTTGCAATGTTTCATCTAGCCTAAACCAACATGACTAAACTCTGTGGCAAAATTTACACACAAAATTCTCCACATAAAATAAACTGAAACCTAACATGAATATACCCTTGTAATTAAGCAGGGGGAACTCACACAAATCATTACAGTAAAATTCAGGCAATCCCCAACAGAAAGCGGCCCAAATAATGCTAAGTCACTTTGTAGGAAGTGGATAATCTCTGTAGTCATTTACTGGTTTTTCTGGTTATAAAGGCATCACCACACTGTCTGACCAGTATTTGGGCTAAAATGCTACTTGGCTTTGAGGCTTTTGCAAGTAAACTTTATTATATTGTACTGATTTTAGCTTTTGTTCACTTTTTTTAAAATGTCTGTATTTACTATTTATTATATCATATATGCATGCTTTGTTTGAATTTATGTATGTGCACCATGTGTCTAAGAAGGCCGAAAGAGGGTTTTGGACGCCATGGGACTAAATTTAAGTGGTTGTGAGGCGCCAAATGCTTGCTGGGAACTGAACCCAGATCCTCTGCAAAAGCAACACTTGATCTTAAGGGCTGAACCAATTCTCCAGCCATCATATTTTATTTTTAATAATAGCGTGTAGGTTATCATTCATCAACATTTAAAAAGTTATGGAAACACTAGTAAAATGAATAAATATTTTTATAAGAAATAACCAGTTACAATATACACTGGATAAACAAACAACCATAATGCTCATTTAAAACTGTGTAACTAGGGGACAGGGGATTTAACTGGGAAGGGGAATAACTTGAAATGTAAATAAATAAAATAAACAATAAAAAACCTAACAACTAAAAACAAAGTTTTAGGTAACAACTATACTTACAAAGCTATGTCACATTGCTGAAGATTATTTTTTTTTAAACTGTAGAAATACATTATTTATTCTGTGGAGAAACCATAACTCTACCAGAAAGATATAAACCCAACAGGATAAAGCACAGAAATTGCATAGTAGTTAATAAACACATGGTGCCCATCACATTTTGTGGACAAAGAACCTTAGTTGACTATCCTAGCAGTGATAGGAGGACTAACAAACCCCAGGCTGGCCCTTGGCACTCTGCCCACTGTTCCATGATATTAATACTTGATCCCTCATGCCATTTTCAAGATCAGGATAAAGAGCCATGCTCAGTCTTAATATATTAATTACAAATCTACTTAAATAAAAGCAGACCATTGAAAAACAACATCAGGATTGTGACCCTAAATAGCCACACCTTAGTCTGTTTGCATTGCCACAGGAAACCTCTATAGCTTGGTTGTTTTATAATCAAGGCCATATCTCAGGGTTATGGAGATCAGAAGGTTGGGAATCAGCCTGCTTTTAGGTGGCACAAGCTAACTTCTTCCTCAAAAGTCCTCAAAGCATAAGCAGTTGTTATACATATACTAACTCTGTCTTGATGACACCATTTTCATGTTGCCTAACTCTCACTCTCAAAGGCCCTACCTAGCACTATCATATCATATCCATATGTATCCAAGCAAAATACCATTTAACCATTGAAAGGCCATCCCAATCCCCAGGCAGCCCAAACACTGCTTGTGACAATAATAGCAAAGTACTTTAACTGGTTTAGCTATTTGTAAAAGTATGTGTATTAGAATATTGAATGAACACTTCAGGATGTGGTGTGTTTGCACCCTGGTGAGGGTAAATCACAAGATAAACAGGCAACAATAATAGTGAAAAAGATATGGTTTGTTTGTTTTGCTTGAAACTGGTAAAGAAAATACAGATGTTATTTTAGTACCCCCTCGAGGAACACCCCATGCCATCCCCACTCTCCTTCATCTCTAAGAGGGTATTTCCTCACCAACCCACCCACCCACTCTCACTTCACCCCTCTAGTATCCCCCTTCCCTGGGGCATCAAGCCTCCACTGGATCAAGTGCCTCCACTCTCACTGATGCCAGATGAGGTGGTCTTCTGCTATATATGTAGCGGGAGCCATGGACTGGTCCATGTATACTCTTTGGTTGGTGGCTTAGTCCCTGGGAGCTCTGAGGGGTCTGATTAATTGATTCTGTTGTGCTTCCTAAGGAGTTACAATCCACGTCAGCTCTTGCAACTGAAATTTTTCATAGGGGTTCCTGAGTTCAGTCTAATGGTTGGCTATAAGTATCTGCAACTGTCTAGGTCAGCTGCCAGTAGAGTCTCTCAGAGGACAACCATGCTAGGCTCCTGTCTGCAAGCACAATATAACATCAGTAATAGTGTCAGGGATTGGTACCCAAGTTGGTGCCCAAGTTGGGCTGGTCATTGATTGGACATTCCTTCAGTCTCTACTCCATTTTTGTCCTTGCATTTCTTTTAGACAGGAATAATTTGGGTTGAAAGTTTTGTAGGTTGATTGGTGTCCCCATCCTTCCACTGAGGTCCTGTCTGGCTACTGGAGGTAGTCTCTTCAACTTCCATCTCTTCACTGTTGGGCATTTTGACTAAGGTCACCTGCACTGAGTCTTGGGAGCTTCCCCCATCCCCGGTCTCTGGGACTTTATAGAGGTTTCCCAACTCCCTACCCCAGCAGCTGCATATTTCTATTCACTCTCTTGTTCCTCTGGGCCTCTCTCCTGTTTCTTCCCATACCTGATCCTGAGACCCTATACCTCTCATCCTCCCTTCTCCCACCCAGATCCCTCTCTCCCCCCTCTGCTTCCCATGACTATTTTGTTCCCGTTTCTAAATGGGATTTAATCATCCTCACCTGGGCCTTCCTTCTTGTTTAACATTTTTGGCTCTATGTGGTTTATCATTGGTATTCTGTATTTTATGACTAATATCCACTTCTCAATGAGTACATACCATGTATGTGCTTTTGGGTCTGGGTTACCTCACTGAGGATGATATTTTCTAGTTCTATCCATTTGCCTGCAAAATTCATGGTGACCTTGTTTTAAATAGCTGAATGGTATTCTGTTGTGTAATGAACCATATTTTCTGTATCCACTCTTCAGTTGAAGGACATCTGGGTTGCTTACAGTTTCTGACTATTATGAATAAGGCAGCTGTGAACAGAGTGGAGCATGTGTTCTTGTGGTATGGTGGAACATCTTTCGGGTATCTGCCCGAAAGTGGTAAGAGTTAGACAACGATTGAAGGATCTGAAGGGAATAGCAACCCCACAGGCAGACTAATCTGGACCCCTGCAGCTTCCAGAGAGCTCCTATCAACCAAAGAGCATACATGGGCTGATGGGGGGGCGGTTCCCAGCACAGAGGGCTACCTTGTATGGTGTCATGGGGAGATGATGTTTTTAATCCAGTAGAGACTTGCTGCCCCAGGGTAAAGGAATACCTAGTGGGCAGGCACCCTCTCAGAGGTCAAGGGGAGGAGAAATGGGGTAAGGACTCTGTGAGGGGTGACTGGGAGGGGACAGCATTTGAGATGTAAGTAAATAAAATAATTAATTAAAAAGTTTGATGTACACTAAGGTAGGGACAGTTAAAAGAGCTAGGAGATAAAGTCTACAAATTCCAACAGGCTCTATTTAAAAAGATGACAAGCAGACGTGACAGATTAGTGTAGAAGAGATGTGACAAATGGGTTTTGGAAATTCTCATGTGGTAAGTAGAATAGCAGAGGCTTCAGATAATCTATATAGTATAACAGGGCACTGAAAGGTAATAGGGGAAAACTGTTAGGAAAAGTAGCGCCTATCTCATACATATGAGTGTTGGCTATTGCTTTAATTTTTAAGATAAACAACATTGAAATTCAATTTTTTAGCCTTGCTTGATCTTGCCTTTCTAAACCTCTTGGATTTCTAAAGCTCACAGTTTCTGACCTCAGGAACTACTCTTCTTTGTATTCAACCGTACAAAGGGATTACCCAATCTTCACACCAGTCTCACTCTAATGTTAACCACTGCACCACTTATCATACTGTGCTATTCTCCATGTCCACAGTTGCTACTGGCATTGCCTGCCTTGTTCTCATGAAACATTGCAGGGTGTTCTTGTGTTGAATTTTCTCTAGAGGTAGAAATGTCCCAGGAGGTTGCTCTTAGACCCTACAGCTGCTTCTCTGATTCATAATTTTAATGACTTTCCCACAGTTCCCTACAGCTGCTTCTCTGATTCATAATCCTAATGACTTTTCCACAGTTGCCTCTAACTCCTGCTTTTCCACAAAATGCCAAACGATGTTTCGGTTTACAGTGAGCTCTAATGCAGAAATGCTTTGTCAAACCTTTAAAGTGGTTTCAATGTAATTTAATATACTTGCTTATATAAGATGCACACTGAGTTAGCATTTCATAATACACATTTGTTTCTCCCAAACTATTCAGTAATGTAGAAATGGGATGGGAAATGGTTGTATAATGACCACAAAACAAGGAGCAAGTGGGCTTTTACTTATTAGTAAGGCATTCCCCAATAGACCCCCAAAAGACTTTGCAATAGACACAGCGATAGACAGACCAATCCAGAACATAACAGGCTGCCTTGTGTTTTTTCACCCATTTTAAAGGCAAAATAACTCTTAATTTAATTGCATGTCTGCTGCACACTTCCAAAAATGTATTAGAGAGAGAGAGAGAGAGAGAGAGAGAGAGAGAGAGAGAGAGAGAGAGAGAGCTATAGGTCCAGGGAGACCAAAGCAGGGCAGGTCTTTTCCCAAAGATATTCTTAACACCTGCTGTCCACCCAATTAATTCTTTCGCTTACAGAAAGCTGTATTTAGGAAAGGCAGACCCACTGTAATAAAGATTTCTTGGATGATAGACTGAAGTCGAGGCAGGGATGGCCATTTAGTCCTTTTCTCACATGGTCTGGAGCCTGCACTAAGCTCTGTCTCACCCAACAGGCATCCAAGGAACGCCAAGATGTGGGTTTCATAGAGGCCTGATCCCAATGGATCCCTAATTTCTTCCTAGCTTTATGTTTTACCCTGGAAACAAACAAGCACCCAGTTTATTTCCTCGGTTAGTTTTCTCTTTGCTATGTGTTAAATAAACTTGAGATTCTTATTTATTTATAAGAGTACATGAGACTCAGGAGGGGTATCAGTCTAATGTCACTGTGCCAGTAAGAGGCAGAGGTGAAACCAATCCCAGTTATCTGGGTACAGTTGGAATCCTTTCATCCAAGAGGAAGCTCTTCTTTCTCTGTGAGCTGTTTGTCTTGACATGACCATACCATTCTTTCTGGAAGATGACACACACTATTTTAAACTAGTGATGAATGAGCCCAGGGACTCCTGCAGAAAAGCTGTCCCCATAGCCCTTGTCTGAAAACAGTACCAACCAAGCCATTGGATCGAGATAGTTTTTTCTTATCTAGTCTGCTTTCTTACCTAACTTAAAATACATGAATTTAGCTTAGCCTCTGAAGAATTTATAATAAGGTATTTTACATTTTACAAAGTATTAACTTTCAACAACAACAAAAACATTATCAACAACAACAACAGCAACAACAACAACTCTTATCAATCATCTAAGCTTAGGTACCTCCTAAAATGCTATTCTGAACCTCAGTGGTCAGGGGTCAGTGTTGGATAATACTCCTTGCTACCTGGGTGGTACCTCATTGTACCAAGACCTTGACATAACTAGAGGACCCAGGGAAATGAGCAGACTTGCAGTGTGCTCTTGGCAGTGGGTAGATCCTGTAACAGTCTAGGACAGTGATGTCATCAGGCAACAGCCACTCAAATAGCAAGATACAATCTGAGAAAAAAATAACTAACTAAATAATAAAAATAAAAAATAAAGACCAAAGCAGAAGGGTCCAAAACTGTGACCCCAAATAAATAAAACAAAGTTGAATGTTTATGATAGTTTGATAGTGATGGGCAACTGATCAAGACATAGCCCTTACTCATCTGTAGTCAACCCACCTCTTAAAGACTACTTACTCCACTGATATTAACACAGTCACTTTTTCTCTAAATTGCAAAATATTTCAAGCAAATTATATAATTTAAAAATGGCAGACTTCTCAAAAGAAGTTGAAAATAATAATAACAACCGTCAAGAATAACCAGATGGTGAAGAGGAGAAGGTGAATGGGTGTGATAACCACAACTGAAAATTATGAAAAAGTTTTATGAAAACCCATAATTTTGTAGGTAATTAAAAATTTAGTATTTTATATAAAGGGTGAGAAACAGATGTACCATTCCCGTATAGGTGGACAATATTGCTCTCAGAAGATGCTAACTATTAAACAACAACAAAAAAATCGCAGTACCAGTCTGTTGCTCTTAGAGTTACTGGTCATACAGGCTTTAGAGGGTGCATTTGGTTAGACACCATGACTACATGGTAAGGCATGATTGCCAAATGGTAAGGCATGATTGCCAAATGCATCTGTCATGTGACAGACTTTTTATAGGAAGAGCATACACACCCACCCCCCCACACCTATTCATCACAGAGAATAATCTTTGAGATTATTCCCAGAGAATAATCTCAAAGAATAATTACTAACAAAGTCCAACTTTATGAACCAATGACTTTTACTGGGATTATTTACAGAAATATGGAAGAGGGGTTACTTATAGGACCAGAAATGACTCAAAGACAGCTATATCACCAAAGCCTCCCCAGCATGTTTGATAGCTCACAAAAGCTGAAAATCTGGAGCACATTGGACAGACTACAGGCAGCTCAACAGACTGAAAAATGTCCTTTCTAGGTGGCTCGGTGTACATGAGCCTCTTTCAGGCAGCTCCTGTTTCTTCTAGGCAGTTTGCCTATCTTTTGCTTCTTCTAGGTGACTGGCCTTATCTGAGAGATACTCTTACTTTCTTTATTGTTTATATACTCTAAAGCAGTAGCTCTCAATCTTCCTAATGCTGCAACTCTTTAATACAGTTTCTTATGTTGTGGTGACTCCAAACATAAAATTATTTTCATTGCTACTTCATAACTATACTTTTGCTACTGTTATGGTTTGTAGTAAAAATATTCAACATGCAGGACATCTGATATGCCACCCTGTGAAAGGATTGTTCTACTCTAAACAGGTTATGACCCACAGATGGACAACTGTGGCTGTAGGGGAAGAGTCTAGTGAGTCTGGTCAGTTTCAGGGACTTCCTGAATCTATTTTGAGTTTATTTTCTTTCTTAATGGTGTTTCTGGTTAGGTTGTTTCACCTCTCCCTAGAACCTTGTTTTACCTCCTTATTAAAAATCCTGCCCTAAGAAGTTTCTATCAAGATGGAAAATTTTAACCTCAGAGGGAAACTGCTACATAATACTACATACTTTGATTGTACTTCATAAAAAAAATCAATCTGGAACTGACCAGAAAGCTCTTTCCCTGCTGGCTCACTTTTATAGTGCCATAGGTTGCCACATAGCAACTGGAAAAGAAAAGATATTAAAAATATTTTCCAGTACTGCATCCTATAATATCTACCTGCCAGGGTAAGTGACCCCATTGGTGCAGAAGCAGCATGACTGTTATGGGGGCAACCAACTACTTTCTGCTTCCATTTGAGGCTAGCTCACAGGAGGAGTTCCATACCTGGTACTATAAATCTGGTCAAAATCCCATTAATAAAGAGGTCATAATTTTAGAAAAAAATTCCTACCAATGTTTTGCAAAACTTTCTAAATGCTTGTGCCTATATGCACAGGGATTTGAGATGCTCTCACTTTGTCAGTATTGGTCAGAGCAGCTTTTTTAGCCCAGCGGCAGTAGTTAAGAAGACATTTAACTGGACAAAATGCCAAGGATAAGTGATGGTGAGTTACGTAGCTCTAAAAGGAATATCTGTAGCAAACCTTGTGTTATACCAGTGAGGCTTGGAGAACAAAGTAGGAAATGGAAATGAAAGAACTCAAGGGCTGGAGGATGGGTAAGAGTGTTGTGAAATGCTGTCTTCTGGACACGACATGGCTGTTGTACACATGGCTTTGCAGCAATAGTAATTAACTGCATAAAACTTGCACAAGATCAAGCCACTAATATTCTAGCATGAATAGAGAAGGGGGTTCATGATATCACACTAGTTGCAGAAGAAGTATTTGTAATTGATAACTTATATGGGAGGAAGACTCATAAGCTTTGGGATTTTGTAGACGAGGAGGTTGCCTACACCCCAGCACTTGGCTTCACATCCATGTGTACAGAGACAGTACCAAACTAGATTCAGTGAAGTGGTTTTTTTTCTTTTTAAAGAGGATATGAAGTTAGGAAAAAGAAGTGTTGGATGAGCCAAAGAGAATTGGATGGGGAATAAGGGTAAGATGATTAAAAAAATACATGGTATATGTATGTGGAATTTCTCAAAGAATAAACAAAATTATTATATTTAAAATACTAATCGATTAATAAATATTATGATTAATATAAAATTAACCAGAGCAAATACAAAGATGAGTTTATAAATAATGCTCAGATGTAGCCATGAGAAAAACGTTAACCTGTTGGGATAAACCTCTTCTTGATCTTGTTTTCCTGGAATGTGACTGAAGGTCTGTCAGTAAGAGGTGACATATGGTAATTTAACTCAAATACTGATTGTCTTGAAGGCAAAAGAAAAATCAGCATGCAAAGATAAGATGCATGTAAAGAAATTTAAGCATTGACTATTTCAAGCAGAAAGATTAAGCTATTATACAGCAGCTAAAGCTATACATGACCATAACTTATGCTAAGTTATAGTCAACTGTGTGAGTAGTTCTGAGAATATATAGCCTACTCTTTTTAATCTCAGTCTCAAAGAATCTTGATGGTCAAAACAATGAACTAATATATAAGAGTTAAGCAAATGAAGGAAAATGTTAAGTGGCCTAAAGTTTTATTTAGTATCAGCACTCCATGTACGTACCCATTAAGTTCTTATTTAAATGAGTTTAAAGCTGTTGATGGTTAGCAAAGAAACAACATTCTTCCATCAATGTTGGACAAAAGCTTGATTTATAAAATGGATATGAATCAGTAACATGCGAACAATGGCAAAGGAAAACAATCATGTGATATTCTTATTAGGTAATGAAGAAATACACCATTGTTAAAAAAAAAAGAAAGAAAGAAAGAAAGAAAGAAAGAAAACACCCATTTCTAAACCCCAAAGCGTCAACTTCAACAAAATGAAGTTAAAAGTATTACTTAGTAAACTGAGCAACTTCTGTGAGCTCTTAAAATCTGATATTTTTTTTGGAAGGAGAACATTAAAGTGCACGCTTTCACGTCATAATGGCAGTAAATATAGTATGTTGTAATCTTTTTAGAAAGTAGCCTGATAATATTCCTGAAAGATATGTCAAACACGTATGTACGCTTATAAATTCCCAATTTTACCTTCAGAAATTCATCCTAATGATACATTTTTATAAATTTGATAAGTATAAGCCATTTAAAGGCCTCTCAACAGGACCTAAAGAGATAACAGGTAAATATATACAAAATGCAAATTCCAGTGGATTCATAAAGGCTAGATAAAAAATGAAGTGTGGCAGCTTGTTGGAGATGAGCTATTGGTGACAGTCCAGCCAGGTGACTAAGCATGGGCTTTGAAGATTCCAGTGGGGTAGGGGAAGTATTGTGGTTGGAACGTCAAATGTCCCTAGAAGGTTCAGGTGTCCCTACTGATGGGATATTTGGAGAGTTCCTGAAATTTTAGGAAGAATCTGATTAAACAGAAGAGATCATTGTCATGTTTAAAGGTTAAACTTGGTCCTCAGTCCTGAGCTCAATATCTTTTTGTGCATCATGGGATGAGTAGCCTCCTCCTCCAAAGGTTTCTATAACCATGAGGTAAGACTCACAACAGACCCATAATCAACAAAGCAAGGACTATAAGATGTAAGCTCTGAAATCGCTGTCAAAGTAAGTCTTCTCCCAGCTAGGATGTTGCTGTCTTTATTTTGTAAAAGCAATAACAAAGTGTGGCTCACATAAACAACTCCTTTTTGTAAGCCCTGGCACAGAGCAAGGACTTGGGATTTGTTTTTAAAATGTTTTCTGAAACCAAGGACATACAATGTGTTTATTCCATCGAGCCAGAATTTCCTTTGAAACTGGATGACACATAATAAGATTCTTATAAATGAAATCTGATGTTCAAAGAATAGACTGTGATAGGAAGCAGATACCATTTCTGAAGACGAAAATCAATCCTTGCATTCTGTAACAGCATAAGAGTCAGAATGAATATTTACATCTGAAACCTGAAGCAGCCTTAGGATTCTGTCCTAACCACAGCCAGTCAATAAATATTTACACATGGCTGACTCTTTTCCAGGCTTTGTGCCAAGTGCAGGGGGTACAGAATCAGAAATAGTTTATGGTCAGTTTCCAAATGGTCATGTGACTTAGAAAGTACCTGGGAAGTACTTACTTATATCAGGCTAATTTGGCCAGTGCTGATGTTCCGCTCTATCTGGAGCCATCCCCATGGGCAGTGTGAACCATTATCAGAGAGCTCTGCTCTCTGAACAAAGCAGAAGAAATGTAGTTCCTGTAACAAACAGTCTCCAACTATATGGCATGCCAAGTGTCCAAATGTAAAATTTTAAATTTTTCTATAGGTAAAATCAATACATTTAAGTACCAAGAGTAGAGAGATGTTTTAAACAAGAAGTTATTGCATGTGACTAAAAATTAAATAATGGTTCTACTGCACCAAAGGCAAAATTTCTGGTTGCTTTACAACCAATTCTACAGATTATTTCTTTTTTTTTCAATATCAAAAGTAGAGAGCTAAGGAAGTTTTAAGGATGCAAGAAAAATACATATAATTATTTATCTTGGAAACTTTATGCCAGGTGTTCAGAGAATACCTCTTTTTAAGGATACAGCTTGGGGTGGGGCGAGGCAGCAATTTCAATTAAGGTGTAATGTTTTAAATATATCAATTTCTCCAACTTCATGAAATGAGGGGAAATCTTAAGCTAAAAAATAATTTGTTTTATCCATAAGACATTTCTTCCATATTTAAACTGTTAAGTAGATGAGCACTTTCATTTTGAATGCAAAATTGTTTCTCTCTGAGATCAGGCAGAAAAATGATGAAAAACCATTTCTTCTCAGAACTCCCTTCTTTAAAGACTGAACGAAGCGTGGGCTACTGCCATGAGGTTTGTTCCTTCAACCTGAAACTCAGCATCTATGACTGTGCAATGATATTTGGTGCATGTATTTTTAGATAAGCTCATTAGTCTCCTTTTGGTATTAAACTAGGTCTCATTACAGCAGCAATCACACACTTAGATGATGGGAACACATTCTCTTTGGTCTTTAACTCTCAATAACACAGTTTAGAGATCTTTCCACAAACTCAGAGGGTACAAAACCCTCAGAAGAGTTTTTAATACCAAGTTTGGCCATATTTAAAGCAAAGAGGCTTCAGACTAACATATATGCTCCACAGGGCCTAAGAGCATTGACAGTGTATTTCTGCACATACTGATTGGATGTGTGGAGCAAGACTATAGAATAGTCTGTTCTAAAGTCTTGTTTATGAAATAAAAAAGAGGGAGAGGCGGAGAGATTTTGGGGCTGCTTGGCAGGAATCTGACATGGGCCAAGGACAAGGGAATGGGCTGCTTGGCAGGAATATGACATTGGCCCAGGACAAGGAATCTGACATTAGGCTAGAACAAAGAAGTAATTTCATGTAGGAATCTAAATCTTAGGCTAGAACAAAGAAATATTTCAGACAGGAAACTAAATTTTAGGCTAGACCAAGGAAGTAGGCTTCAGACATGAAAATGACTTTGGGCTAGGACAGAGAAGTAGGCTCAGATATTTTGGTCATCCTGACAAGCCCTTAGAAACAGTGATCACAAAAGTGTTCACATAATTGGGTATATAATTGGTATATAATTGCTTATTCTTTGACTATTTGTGTTTATTGTCTTGCTTGTTCCTTGACTATTTGCATCTATTGTATCGCTAGTTCCTCAACCTAGAACTGACCTTAATACACGCATGTAATTAAAATAGTGTAAAGGCAAAAAGGAGGAGGGGGATGGGACAGGGGTTTTCTAGGGAGGAGAAATGGAGAAAGGGGATGACATCTGAAATGTAAATGAATAAAATATTCAATTAAAAAAAGAGAGCAATAAAATTTTGTTTTCCTGATAGGTGTGGAGGCTAGGAAACCAAAAGTTCAGCATCTGTGAGGCAGTTTTGCTATGTCATGACACAGGGGAAGCCACCATGTGTATTAGGAAGAGGGTACCAAGCTAACTTTTACTGCAACATATTCTCTCTACAACTCACTCACTGATGAGATTTGTATCTAACTATACTCATGGCACTTGTGGTGTAGCAAGTTAATTATTGACAGGACGTATTTTACAAAACAGAAAATGTTATGCATGACATGCCACTTGGATAAAAACAGTGGGCCAATTTCAGATGTCAACCCCAAGTGCCACTCATTCTAATCCTCAAACTTCTACCTTCTTACATATTTAAAGGCAATCCACAGTTTTTTTTTTTATATCTAATATACACCAATTACCCTCATTTTTATTTTTCCCTTCTGAGATCTTAAGTCTATTTTCTTTTGATTTTATAATTAGTAGTTCAGAGATTTTTACTTAGCTTTGGGGATAAACTCTTTTTCTAACCTTCCATTTAGACTGGTAGTGGGGCCTGGAGCCCCAAAGGTATGATGTGGCATTCATATTTGCTATTAATATCAGACGATGGTAAATTAATGTCAAATTAATAGGAACTAGACTAACTCAGGAAACAAATATCTGGGGATGTCTATTCAAGAGGTTCCAGACAGAAAGCAGGCTGACCTACTACTATGGGTGTCACCATTACATAGACTGGATCTCACTGAAAAAAGTAGAAAGCATGCTGAACCTCAACACCAAATTCTCTCTGCTTCCTGGCTGTGGACACAATGTGACCAAGGACTGTGTTATGTTCCTATATTGTTCCTTTTCTGCCATGATGGATTGTCCATGATCTAAAATAAACCGTTTGGTATGGTGCTAGAATCCCCCATCTATCTCTGCTTACATAATCCTAGGGCTTCTATACCCATTTCTTTAAACTCTTGCAAATCCATCCCACAAGCAAGTTCTTAAGGTTTAGCAATCATGGGCTTAGGGTTTGTCACAGCAGTGACCCTCTCTACTTGCTTTCTGTATTACCTTTCTTATCACCATGGCAGGCATGAGCCAAAGGGTGGGTGATTTCTACTGGCTTACATTTTTCAGGAGACTTAGTCCACAGCCGCATTGCCCCGTATGCTTGGTTAGCATATCAATGACAAGCACATACGGCGAAGGAGAGTTAGTCACGTTAAGGTGTCCAGAAAGCAGAGAAAACATAATGTTTGTGCTGGGCTTGCTTGCTCTTCACTTTTACTTCTTTTATTTCATTGTGGCCCCTGCCCTATAGTGTGGTGCTATCTATACTCCAAGATGGGGATGAGTTCTCTATAGAGGTTCTCTCATAGTCACACTCAGCAGTATATTTTTACTGGATGGAGGTCTCTAAATATGATCAAGTTAGAACAAAAGTAAGTCATCATAATGTTGAACTTAAAGATGTCTAAGAACACTAGCACATTTTACAAAAGGATCATAGTTTAAATCTAATAAAGATGCTGTAATATTTGATATATAGAGAGGCATAGGGAGTTTGAGAAAGTAAAGAAAAAATTTACATTAGGACCTACCTTACCTCAGTCACTGGCCTGCCAGACACAAAGTTCTTTCCTGGTCCACTGCACTTGCCTTTTCTAAGCTCCATCCTTTTCCCTTTTATTCCAATCCTCTGAAACAGTTCCTGACTTGTAGAACAGTACCACCAACAGAGCCAATTAAAACAGACAGACAGACAGACAGACAGACAGACAGACAGACAGACAAATGCTCAGCTGCTGGAGAGATTACTCAGTGGTTAGGATTACATATTATTTTTGTGAAGAATCTGAATTCAGTTTCTAGCACCCACTTTGGGAAGCTCACAACTGTCTGTAACTCTACCTCCCGGGGATCTGATGCACTCTCATGCCCCTTGCCCCCTACATAATTAAAAATAAGATTTCTTAAAAATGGTAATACTTATTTTTTTTAATAAAAGAAAGCAGGGGCTAGAGAAGGGAGAGACAGAAGGTATCTTAACAGTTCCAGGAATGCTAAGCTGTTACACTTGGTCATAAAACAAAATACCCTGTCTTAGCCAAGGCAGAAAGGAAGGACTCATACCTCAGGTTGTATTCTTACTACCATGTGTATGCTATGGTAGTGCATAATTTCACTCACACTCAGAAACATACACATAACATATGTACTACACACACACACACACACACACACACACACACACACACACACACACACACAATATTATCAAACAACCAGATATGGTGGCACACCAAGTCATAGGAGGCTGAGGTAGGATGATCAGGAGTTTGAGACCATCCTGGAACACAGCTGGTGATTCAGACCATCCTCAGCTACACAGGTGGTGTATGCCTATCATCACTAGGCTGACATGGGATGATGAAGTCTGAGGCTAACCTTGGCTACATAGCAAGCTCCTGTTTCAAAAAAAAAAAAAAAAATGAAAAAAGTACAGAAAGAAAACACATCCAAACAAAATTTAACACCAAAGATAAATATCTTAGTGAGGATACTGATGCTGAAAAATATACATGGAAAATTTTTTTTAAGAGAACTCTGGTTAATATTCAGAAACTGGCATGATAATTCTTCTGAAAGAGGCATTTCCCCTAAGACCTTTCTGTACTAGCCTAGTTAGCATTGTTTTTCTTCATTCCTTGACTGTAGAAGCTCGTTATCATAACACTTCATCCTATTAATAACACAGAAAGTCATCAGTGGTCTTCCCCAGCTGTCAACGTTGTATGCTATAATTTCTGAGTTAGGACTCAGAAAGCAATGTTATACAGTCTGTAACTTCAATCAGTTCTAATGATGAATCCCGGTGGCTACCCTTTATCAACTTGCTTTGGTGCATGCAATATTTGGCTTCACCCTGGCCATGGTCTAGGCTTCAAAATGCTTAGAAATGTCTGCCTGGAACACAGGCTGACTGAACAAAACTCTCCAGGAAAAAGTGTTTGCAAAGCACAGCAGTGTTTTCCATGTCCGTGCCCTTTTCTTCTTGAGTGCTCCCGCTGCTCTTTCTGAAACTTTCTGTTACAATCCCTGGAGTCATCCAGGGCTGAGCAGGCATCCTGACACCCTCATAAGCTATACGTATAGATTTCCTCTGCAGGCATGGTCACCTCTCAGGGGCCCTAGCGCCCTAACAAACTATATGTATAGCTCTCCTCTGCAGGCGTGGTCGCCTCTCAGGGCCTCTGTTTCCACTTGTCAAAAGAATGAAAGAAGTGAGGGAAATGTCATGCTAATATTTCAAAAAGTAAGTAAGTTTATAAAACACCAGGCAAGAAATCCCTTACATTGAACAGTTCAGAAACATAAAAGTATTAGCCTTTTGGACTTGCTTTTTTTTTCTTCTACTCACAACTAGGAACATACACTGGTTAACATTTGTGGTCATACTCTGATCTTTTCTTACTCTCTCCCATTCCTGCTGGCTTCCTTCTTCCTAAGCCCCTTCCCCAATCCCATGCCTTTTTTTTTAAAAGGCAGCTACACTATACCCAGAAGACACATTTCACAGTGCATCTCTCCTTTCCCTTGTTCTTACAGTGTTACAGACTTTCTTCCACGTTCTCTGTGCCTTGGAGATGGTAATATATATTCATTTCTATGGTTGCCCACTTAACAATCACTTCTTAGAACTTTGACCAATTGTGAAACTGTCTTAACTGATACCCTCTGAGAAGGGGATCTCTCTGACACAGATAACAGCATTGTTCAACAAATATAAATTTTAACATTTAGATGGCAATTTGGTTATATATCCACTTAACAAATAATAGGCAGAAGGTTTCCCCTAGGAGCTGTCATCTTCCTAGTAATAGGTTATTTTTTTTTAAAATCAAGTTTCTTGTATCAGGCATACATTCTCTCCCACAGAGGAGGCTGCAAATCAAATCAGAAAGCAGTTGGTCATTCCCCAAATATTCTTACAATTTCCCCAGTGAATTATCTTGTTTGGCAGGCTGGAATTATAGCATACAATGTAGACAGCTGGGGAAGACCACTGATGACTTTCTGTGTTATTAATAGGATGAAGTGTTATGATAACGAGCTTCTACAGTCAAGGAATGAAGAAAAACAACGTTAACTAGGCTAGTACAGAAAGGTCTAGAGGAAGTGCCTCTTTCAGTAGAATTATCATGCCAGAATTCCAAATATACAACAGATAGGGAGCATCCCTTCAGGGATAGAAAAGAGGCCAATGTAATGGGAACATGGTCCCAAAGAAAGACAAGGTACTGAGAAATATGGAGGGAGACAAAGTCCTAACATCAGGGCTGTCTATCTTGCTATGGTTGACACTAAATACTAGATGGATCTCTGGTGCGGATCAATATCCCGAGCCTCCATCTGATAATAGGTGTTCTTAGTGTCTCCTCTCCATTGGATATGACGGTAAAATCCTTTCTGGACATTGCTAGATGTCCTTGGTTT
>NC_133433.1:16558636-16596741 GCF_011762505.2 Arvicanthis niloticus | reverse complement strand
GCCTGAGCGGATGGCCTGAGCTGAGGCAGCCGTAGTAAGGCCACAGCCACTTCTGGCCGCAGGCCTAGGCTAGTCGGGAACATAGCGGCTGATTAAGAAAAGCAAGATTAAATGACTTCGTTTTAAAATATTTCCAAAATATTACATATCAAAGCAGACCTGACCTTCAGGTTCTCCCAGCACTCCTTAGTCCATACCTAGCACACCCTGCCATGAACCTTGAACTTTCCAGCCTAGGAGCTAGGCTTGCCCTTCCCCCAGAGGCTCCTCCCTATGTAATCCAGACATTTTACTCACACACTGTCTCTCCTACTCGTCCTTCTATTCCTCATCCTTATCTTGTCCTTGTCCTCTTCCTTGTCCTCGTCCTCGTCCTTCTTTTTTTCCTTCCCCTCCCCTCTTCTCCTCCTCTTCTTTGTGCATGTGCCCCTTTCTCCTTGACTTTTACCCCTCCTCCTTTCCTCGTGGTGAATTCTCTGACCTTAGTCCTTGAGGTCAGTGAACTCACCCACCAGAGAGCCTGCTTCTCAATAAACCTGCCTTTAATACAATGTAATATGGTTTGAATTGGCATGGCAACAGAGAAAAAAACTATCACTGGGTATGCAGCCTACTCTTAAGAGTAGTTTGTTTCCCCCTTGGAGAAAACTGTTTTTTCATTTGCAAGACATTATGGATTGGAAATCACTTCTGAGGTAGGAATGGGGTCATCTCTCTACTTCTTGAGCTTTATGACCCCACATGGGGCAGATTTGTGTGTGCTGACTCATTCTTTTAGCACTGTTTGCTAAAGATGTTGCCCTTCTTTTCCAGTGTGTATTTCTGACTTCTTGGTCTAACAATCAGGTGTGTGTGTGTGTGTGTGTGTGTGTGTGTGTGTGTGTGTGTTTCCATATGACAATGAAAATTGGTCTTTCAGAGATCTGTGAAGAATTGTGCTGGCATTTTGATGTGAACTGCTTTGAATATGCAGATTGTTTTTGGTAGGATGACCACTTTTACTATATTAATCCTATTAATCCATAAGCATGGGAGATCTTTCTATCTTCTCGTATCTTCTTCATTTTCTTTCTTTAATGTCTTAAAGTTTTTATCATACAAGTCTTTTACTAACAGCCTACAGTCATCCTAAGTTATTTTATATTTTTTGAGGCTGCTGTGAAAGTGTTGTTTTCTTGATCTTTTTCCTCAGCTCATTTACCATTTTTATATAAGAGAACTAATTATTTCTTTTTTTTTTAAGTTACTCTTATGCCCAGCCACTTTTTTGAATGTTTTTATCAACTGTTGGAGTTTCCCAGTGGAATTTCAGGTCACTTATGTATGCTATCATATCATCTGCAAATAAAGACACCATGACTTCTTCTCTTTCCATTTGAATTCCCTTGATCTCTTTCAGTTGTCTTATTGCTCTAGCTAAGACTTCATGTACTATATTGAGTAGATATGTGTGGAAAACCTTCCCTTGTTTCTGATTTTAGTAGAACTGCTTTGAGTTTTTAACTATTTAAGTTGATATTGGCTATGGACTTGCTGTAAACTGCCTTTGTCATAATTATGCTTTCATATTAAAAGTGCTTTTCCAGTGTATGGTCAATTCTTGTATAAACTTGTCCTGGGAAAGATTATTTGTTGTCATACCTTTCCTTACTCTTTTGAGTCCTCCCTCTCTCCTTTTCCATTCAGTCTTACAAGTTCTCAGCCACATTATTGGTACCAAATCCTCACTGTGTGCTTGTTGGAAAAACTTCACTCCTTCCCCACTTTCTCATGATGATTTACCTGGAACAAGAGCCTTACGCTAATATTTATTGTCTCTTAAAACTGTAAAGATATCATTATACAGTTTTCTGGATTCTTTTACTCTCATCGGAAATCCTTCCTTTCTTATAATTTCTTCTGAGTGACTAATTTGTTTCTTAGTTTTTAGTCTTAAAGCTTCTTTTTCTTGGGGGTATTTTAAAGCTTTCTTGATTTTGGATTTTTATAAACTTTCATATGCTTAGTTGCTTAGTCAACTTTGATTTATGAGTTTCATCAAGTCTGGAAAACCTGTAGCTATTTATCTATACATATGTTATGTTCTTATAGGTCAAATGCTATATACATCCTGACTTTTTTTTTATTGTAAAAGGTGACTCCTATTTCATCTCTTTAGTATTCTTTCAGGAATTTTTGCACAAGGCTCAGTGAACCCATTCTATTTTACAACTTCCCAGTACTTCGTGTTGTTACAACTTGACCTTATCTCCCTGGCAAGCTTCACATAATATTTCAAGGGTGTTTCAGTTTATCATTCCTCTGATCTACATCGAGGGTAATTTTTTTCTGAACCATCATTCAGTTTTTCTGAAGCTCTTACCAACCTGCTGTTTAAACATCACAGGATCTTTCACACTAGCTTAAAGACTTCATTTAAAGCTTGGTTTAATTTTGTTACATTTTATTCTTTCTTCGTGGCTCATTAATCATAAAAATGTATTTTTAAAAGGACTCTGTTGTGTGTATATTATTGCTCTAAGTAGCTGTGTGCTTAGTTCCATGTCTGTTTCATCCTCTGTATTCATGATTGATTGTTGCTCATGTGTTTTCTAAGTTTTGACTGCATCTTATGTTCTCTGCAAGTTGTTTTTTCACTTAGGGAAATCTTTGTTTTGAATTATGCTGGTATTATTCCTGAGTGATTCTGTTTCCTGCCAATTATTCCATGATCTTTTGTTAGAATTTTGACTTGGGAACTAGAATTAAATAAATAATTTTTTAAAATGAGATTCAAAATCTATGACTCAGAGAACTGCACATCAATTTTTTATGAGTTTTCACTACCATTCTTGGATAGAAATAAAACAATAACCATTCTCCTCATCAGTGTTTATGAAGGCCCTTGCTTTGTTCAAAACCTCAGCTAACCTTTCAGTGGCATGCAAACTAAAGTGACTAGATGTTGCCCACAACTGTTACAGCTAAAGCATCATCTGATTGTTCATTAATTCATTGTTTTTACTTCCTTTTGTATCTCTATGGCTATCAATTATGGGACTTCATTAACTATATGGCAAACTAAGATACACAGTCAACTTTATTAAGTGAACTATGATTTCTTTATCACTTACCAAAAGTATTGAGAGTATTTCCATAATACTTGAGGACAGTGTTCTAGTAAGTTCTCAGTTGTTATTTAGCCCAGTTTTCAAGATACCAGCCAGGTCAAGAGTTCAACCTTAATTTCAAGATGAGCTTAGTATCATTTAACACCTCTGGACTCTACTATCTTGAATTTAGTAGTTATTATAGACTCTTAACTCAAAGTTTGCATCCACCTTAGAGAACAGTGTTTCCTAAACTCCATGTGAATTACTAGCAGAACTGTTTAAAATGCAAATTTATATTTTGAAATCCAGATTTGCCCAGCTAAAAATTTTGCAACCTCAGTTCTTCGTTTTCTAGAAAGTTTAATTTTGCTTTGTTTTGCATTCCTTTGCTTTGCTTTGGAGGCAATGTCTCATTTAGTTCAGTTCATCGTAGTTGAAAATGACCTTAAACTACTGGTCTTCATCTCTCAAGGGCGTGAATCAGTCACATGCCACCAAGCCCAGCTCCAGACAAATGATATAAAATCAAAGATTTACAGATACTGGCATGTCTGTATGTATGTATGTAGTTATGTATATGTATTTTAGGTATATATTCATATCATTTAATTCAATGACTCAAATCCAAGGGATCTTGAAGCCTGCTATATTTAACCAATGGCTTCACAAACTCCCCTTCCCCCAACTATGGATTGAATGCTATTCAAGATTTAAATTATAAAAGCAGAGTATTTGATTATGTAATAAGTTAGAATCTCTCAATAATATGTAATATAACATACATTATATTATTTAAATCCATTTCCTCTTGTTAGTTATTTATAGATATTCAGCTTGAAAATATGCTGAACATAAGATTATTTAATCTGCCAGTCTTACAATAGAGCAGAGACTGCTACAATACTCCTAGGATATAATTGCTATTATAACAAATATTAGTGGTCTCCCAAGGCCTCTGCTCTTTCAAAAGGCAGAGAGCACTGATCAAAAGGTAGATTCTGTATGATAACTTCAAAGGAAGCTAGTGGTGTGTTATTTAATTGAAATCAAGACTTTAAACTCAGTATGAAATGTCCATTAGCAACCAGGATGAAAAAAATGCAAAAATCAATTTGCTATGGTCATTGTTCTTAGCAGACATGTTACTTTGGAGACTTTGTTTCTCTGACTGATTTGTTCCAAAATGTGTCAGGAAAGAACACCAGAATTAAGGTGACAAATTCCCATACTTTGTTGAAGATAGGATTGTAACCATCTATACAAACTAACGAAAGTTCTATGTCTTAGAGTTTCTATTGCTGTGAAGAGATGCCATAACCAAGGCAACTCTTATAAAGGAAAACATTAAATTGGGGTAGGGATACGGTTTCAGAGTTTCAGTCCATAATCAGCATGGTAGGAAGAATGGTGTTGTGCAGGCAGACATGGTGCTGGAGAAGATAAGAATTCTACATCTTACTCCACAGGCAGCAATGAAGAGACTGTCACAGAGAGCATAGCTTGAGCATAGAAGACCTCAAAGCTCACTCCCACTGATACTCTTCCTCCAATGAGACCATACCTACTCCAACAAGGCTATATCTCCTAGTAGTGCCAATTCCAATAGGCCAAGCATTTAAACACATGAGTCTATGAGGGCCAAACCTATTCACACTACCACATTCTATGATAAGCTATTGAAAATAACAAAGAATTTGTGTACTGTGTGTTAGGAAAGAAAGTCCTGACAAATTATAAAAATGTATTTTTTACTATATACCAGTCTTCCTTAGAACCTGGTGCACATCATTTTATTTAATTTCTATAACATTATAAGAGTGAGAAGCTATAGTCAGTCATATGTGATAAATATAAATTGAACTATGTGATCAAGAAATGTTGTAGAGTGGAATTCAAACACTGACTCATGGGCTCCAGGATTTATACTCTCAGTGGAGAAAAAAAATCTTTCTTTGAATAACACAATGGGCATCATTAAAACAGAAGAAATATATAACAAACTGGGTTAAAATTAGAAAATGTATTTATTAAAAGGTAACACCAAAGAGTAAACATTTTCCCATGAATATATAAAAAGATTTCATAAGTCAGTAAGAAAAGACAGACTTAAATCCTCATTGAATTTTAGGCTAATGAATAGAAATCCTGTAAGAGAGAATATGGAAACAGCCCATGTATACATGAAAAATCTTGAATATTTTTTTACATATCAGAAAAATTTAAGTGAAAACTGTAATGGGAAACATCACTGAACCAACTTTAAGTGTGAATATTAATAAGATGGAAGCATCAGTATTGACAAGAATATCAACCAAACCCTATTACATTTCATTCATGACAGTACCTCCTTGATGATATTCAGGTAGTAAAACATAAGGCTGGGCCTCTTCATCTAAAATTTTGTTGTCTTGCTCTGGCTGGAAGTTCTTGTTTGGATAAGTAGTCAGAGTTCATGTTTCAAATGTTAGATAAATAACTAAAAAATCCCATTGTCCTCAATCTACCTTACTCGATATTTTTCTTAAGCAATATAGCCTGCTCCAGTCATGTACTTATGGAAGAGCTATCTTTGATTCAATTTTTTTTTATTGACAGTTTCGAAGAAATGTTGAACTCATGATCTCTCCTAGGGACATATCCAGTAGAATATTCTCACCCTGACCCACTTTCCTACCTGAAGCTATCTCTCAGTCCCCTCAGTCTTTGTTTTCCTAAAAAGATTACAAAAAGTAAAAAATTACAGCCTCTTAGTAATTGTAAAATGTGATGTTATTCTTAGAATTTACCTAAGGGACTTTATATATTACTACAGAGACACTTGTTCAACCATGTTCATTGTTACTCTTTTTATAATAGTTGAATTTTAGAAATAGCCTAGATGTTCATCAATTGATGAAGAGATAATAAAACTGTGGTGAATTTATACAATGGAATATTACTATGCTGTTAAAAATATGAGAATGTTTGGATTCTCAATGAGAATCTCAACCCACTCAACGAGATGGAACCTATACATCACAATACTAAAGTGGCCAAGAACCTGAGACTAGCATTGCTCATGGACCTTAGGGGGAAACCTACTATTCCTTTACTAAAGAAACATAAGAAAAAGGGACTCTCCATGGTGTGTTGCTATACACATAGATCAGCACACTACTCAACTCTCATCATAGAGGTTTCTTCTTGCAGTAGATGAGAACTAACACACAAGACTCACAACCAGACAATATTCAAAGGGTGAGACTTTGGAGCACTCAGCCTTAATTGAGATTTCTTTATCACATCTTTCTCCTTAAGGGTTAGAAATATATGTGAAGAAGGTAGAAATTGAAAGAACCAGAGGTAGTTAGTCCAAGGAAATGTCATTTTCAAGACACAACATGGCTGATGCACAGGTGAACTCACAGAGACCATACAATACATGCAAGGCCTGCACAACTTTAAGTCAAACAAATTTCCAGTATGGAAAAGGAGAAATGGGAACAAGACTCACCCCTAGCCCAGAAGCTATTTGCAATTAATAGGTGCTAAGATAGGGACTGTCTGTTTTCTTCAATAGGGTGATACTGAATATATCAACCACATTCCAGGGTAGGCCTTTTGCTCAGTAATAGTTGGCCAACACAAATGTGACTCAATATAGGTTTTTTATTTTATTTTGTTTTGTTTCTTAATGAGAGAAATAACATGAAGTTGTATTGGTATGATAATGGGCAAGATCTGGGAACATGTGGGAAAAAATATGATCAAAATATATCACTGGCCAGAAGAACACATTATCAATATCTTGCCATGTCAGGAAACATGGCAGCACATAGGCAAGCATGGTACTGAAGAAATCTGAGATATTAAGGATTAAAAGGTATGATGGCTAGGAACACCAAATAAAAGTTTTTTATTTCCATGTTTCCTGCTGCAAAGATCACATATTTACCTTGGTACTGTGTTATACATGGTCAGAGTAGCTAGGGGTAGTGATGGTAAATCTCAGCAGCACTAATAATCTTTGAGATCCTGATGGTACAAAGCAGAGGGCATCATATGATTTGGAATTTGGACCAAGTGAATATTAAGAATAACAATAGTAATGTTGGCCAGATTTATGCAAAACTAAGCACATGCAAATGCTGGAAGGGATTAGGGATGGGTGGGGTGGAGGATAAGTGTCTTAGATATATTTTCCCTTATATACAAGAAATAAATTATTGTGCAGAATATAGGACCAAATACTGTATAACATGTTGTAGCTTTCGGGATTTATTTGCCTTTGATTTATATTTCATTGTTCCGTTTCTACAGCAACCTGGGATAGATCCTCAGCCTGTTTTCATACCTTGGACTTGTCTGACCTTAATAAGAATTCAATTTTCTAACCTTGTCTTCTAACCCAGTGCATCCTTTGCTTTTATTGTTCTGGTTTTTCGTGACCTCCTCACAGTACAAATTCTTGAGAAAGTGTCTCAGAAAAAGTGTCATTTCAGACAAATTCCCTCTACACTTATGCAACAAGAGCAAGCTATCAGTAGTGCTTCATAGTGGTGTCTCTGAATGGCAGGCATGAAAAGAGAGGAATTGTGGTGGTGGTGGTTTGAATAAAATGGTCCTCATAGACTCTACTAGGAGCAGCACTAATAATCTTTGAGATCCTGATGGTACAAAGCAGAGGACATCATATGATTTGGAATGTCTAAATTCCAAGTTTACTATTAGGAGGTCTGTCCTTATTGGAAGAAGTTTGTCACTGGGAATAGGATTTGAAGTTTAGAAGTCAAATCCAGGCCCAGTACCACTCTCTCTTCCTGATGCCTGCCTATCTGGATATATAACTCTCTCTTCCTTCTCAGCACCATGTCTACCTGAAAGCTACTAGGCTTCCCACTATGTATAATTACAGACTAAGGCTCTGAACTATATGCTACATCCAATTAAATATTTTCCTTTATAAAAGTTGCTGTGGTTATGATGTCATCAATAACTCCCTACCTAAGACAGGCAGAACTACTTTAATAAAAAATTCTTTTAAGTTTTAAGATAGTATCAAATAGCTTTTTATGTTAGAGATATTTCCTCTTTGTTTGGTGCAGGGTAGGGACTTTCCCAAAGCAAGAAGAACATCAGGGGGACCTAAAAGAAAATATGTGTCTTATATCAAAAAACTTTATACTGACTCTCATAAATATTGGCATTGAAATCTAAAATAAAATCCAATTTTTTAAATTACAAAAGAATGGTGGTGATTTGAATAAGCATGTTTCCCAGAGGCTTATATATTTAAATTCTTGGTAGCCAATTGGTGGAACCATTTCATCAGTACTGGGAGGTATGTTCATGTGGGAAGAGGTGTGTCACTATGGGTAGGCATTGAGGTTTCAAAAGCCAATACCTCTCTTTCACAATTAGTTTTCTCGGTGTGCTTGTAGATCAGGTTGAATGCTCAAAGCAACAGCTTCAGTATCATGCCAGCCTTCCTGGTGCTATGCTTCCTGTCTTACTGGTCATGAGTTCTAACCATCTGCAACTGTAAGCCTAAATTAAACATTTTTTATGGTTGCTATGGCTATTGCATCTTACCATGGCAATAGACAATAACCAAGACAAATAAAGATAGTTTTATGTGGCACACCTACATTTTCCCATTCTCATTTCTCAAACACAGGAACTCCAATTTAGTATACTATTCTAATGCACAAGCACTTTTTCATTTTAAATATTCCATTACAAACTTTTAACATTACATTTAAACTTTGCTTAATTTTCCTGCTTATTATTTTTCCAATATAGTCCATATCACAGAGGTGTGGTTCTAAAATAGTATGTCAGTAGCTCTAAGCTTTCCATTGTTCAGGAAAACTAATCACACTATCCATATTTCCTAGAAGAAGTTTTCAACATGTAGAATCATGGTTAGAGAAAACTGAAAAGACATTGAGCTAATGCTAAGAGTAAGGTTTTTAGCAACAGAGAATATGGTGCAAACAAAGCAATGTGTCGAAAATATTATAGTTCTCTTATGTGGTGGTCCCTACTGTGGTCCAAACAGTTTTCAGGACCAATGATAAACAAATCAGTAATATGCTTCTTTTAGTTACTTTTAGGTTATAAGCACAAAACACCATGACCAAGGCAACTAATAAAAAGATTTTTAATTTGAGACTTATGGTTGAAGAGGGTTAGAATCTCATGGTGGGGTACATGGCATCAATCTGCAGGCATAGTTCTAAAATAATAGTTGAGGAGACAAGGTTTTAATCTGTGAGTAGTAGGCAGAGAAACCTACCTGAAAATAATGTGGGCTTTTAAAACTTCAAAGCTTACCCCCAGTGACCAACCTCTTTCACCCATGTCATACCTCCTAATCCTTCCCAAATAGTTGCACCAACTGTGGACTAAGCATTTAAATATAAGGGCCAATGGGACCATTTTCATTCTAACCACCACAATGATGACTTCTGTAGTCAGTATCTTAAATATGAGACCCTAAGGGGAAATCAGATTTTAGAGGGGAAAGTCAAATGAACTGACCGATGTGATGAGTATATTAACTACTTTTCTCGTTGCTCTGACTAAGCAAACTGGCAAAATGCAACTTAAGGGAGGAAGAGTTTATATTTAGCTCAGGGTTTAGGAAGAGGGTATATCCCTTCATGGTAGAAAACACATAATAGCAGGAATAGTTTGTAGCAATGACAATGAATGTTTGATGACTATCTAGGTGAATTTGGAAACAGAGAGGAAGGTTGGGATAAGAGTGGGCCTGGGATATAATCACCATGATCTGCCCTTAATAACCCATTTCTTCCAACTTGTCACCAGCTCCTAAAAACTTCAGAGCCTTCTAAAACAGCACCACAAACTTAGAACCAAAATCTTAAAGCACATGAACCTCAAGCCATGACTTTTACCATAGATTAATAGAGGCAGACCATCTCTTAATGCAAAATGCATTCATCCCAACTGCAAAAGTGGCCATAATCTTTAGCAAGTCCAACGGTATTCAAATGTCCAAAGTCTGTTCTGAAACTACTAGTTGTGAATTAAAAGCTGAGCTATTATACATAACTCCAACATATCATACAATAGCAAAATAAACATTCACACTTAAAGAGGAAAGAGGGACAACCAAGTAAGACTCTGCCACAAACACTTGCCTGCTGTATTTACCTAAAACAAACCTAAGCCTTAAACAACACCTCATCCCCTGAACCCCATTTAACAGCCCACAGTCCAACCTGATTTTCTGAAGCTCACCAGTACCAGGGACCTGAAGCCACACTGGTACTAGAGACTACAGTGGCAAGGGTAGCACCCAAATCCCCAGAGGCTATGCAGACCACAAACATCTCTAGGGGAGACACCCTATTGGACCTGAAGAGTAGCTAGCTAATCACCAGAAATCTAGGTCACTCATATTAGCCCAGAGAGAGGAAACAGATACCAAGAGAAAAACATTTTTAAAAATGACCCATTCAACAAAGATAAACTCAGAAATCAGCATCTATACCTATAATAACTGCAAAACTCAGATGCCTACATGTCAGCATAATAAAAAAATTAAGAACATCCAGGGAAATATGGCACCATCAAAGCACAGCTATCTTAATATACAGCAAGCCCTGGATACTTTTACACAGCTGAGACACAAGAAAATTGACCTTGAATCCAATCTTAGGAAGATAATAGAGGCCTTTAACATGAAAATAAATGAATCCCTTAAAGAAATACAGGGAAACACAACCAAACAGGTAAAGGCAATGAAAAAAAAAAAAACAAAAAATGTTTAAGATCTGAAAATGGAAATAGAAGCAATAAAGAAAACAAACTGAGAAAATCTTGAAGATGGAAAACCTAGGTAAGAGAACAGAAACTACAAATGCAAGCATCAGCAACAAAATGCAAGAGATGGAAGAGGGAATCTCAGGCATAACATTACAGTGGAAGAAATCAGTATATTGGTCACAGAAAATGTTAAATCTAAAAAGTTCCTGATATAAAACATACAGAAAATATGGAACACTATGAAAACACCAAAACTAAGAATAATGAAAATAAAAGAAGGGGAAGATTTCAAATTCAAATGTCCAGGAAATGTTTTCAACAAAATCATAGGAGAAAATTTTCTAACCTAATAAAGGAGATGACTGTAACCATAAAAGGAGCTTGCAAAACACCAAATATAGTGGACCAAAAAAAAAAAAAAAAACCCAACCAACCAAAAAACCTCCTACCACATAATAATCAAACCATTAAATGTACAAGACAAAGAAACAATATTAAAAGTTGCAAGGGAAAATTGCTAAGTAACATATAAAAACAGAAATATCAGAATTAAATGCAACTTATCAAGACAGGCTCTAGAATTCTTTTCTTATTGAATATTTTATTTACATTTCAGATGTAATACCCCCCACACCTAGGAACCCCTTATCCCATCCATTCTCCTCCTGCTTCTATGAGGATGTGCTTCCACCCCTCACTTCTACCTCACTCTCTAATTCCCCCACACTCAGCATCTAGCCTTCATGGGACCAAAGATCTCCTCTCCCACCTGTGCCCAACAAGGCCATCATCCCCTACATATACAGCTGGAGGCATGGGTCTATCTGTATGTGCTCCCAGGCTGGTGGTTTAGACCCTGGGGAGCTCTGGTTGGTTGGTATTGTTGCTCTCCTCATGGGGCCACAAACCCTTTCAGTTCCTTCAGTCTTCTCTCTAACTCCTCCATTGGAAACCCCTTGATCAGTTCAATGGTTAGCTGTGAGGCTCTAGAATTCTAAGATAGCACAAATGGCAGCCCAGACTATTATACCCAACAAAACGTTCAATCACCATAGAGGGAGAAAACAAGATATAGGACAAAGCCCTATTTAAATAATATTTATCCACAAATCCATCTCTACAGAAGATACTAGAAGGAGAATTCAAACTAAAGGAGATTAATAACACCAAAGAAAACACAGGAAACAAATCATTTCACACCAGCAAAACCAAAAGAATGGAAATACACACACATGCAGAGAGAGAGAGAGAGAGAGAGAGAGAGAGAGAGAGAGAGAGAATCACCACAAACATTAAAATGATAGGAATAAACAATCATTCTTCAGTAATATCTTTCAATATCAATGGACTCAATTCCCCAGAAAAAAGACACAAGCTAAAAGAATAGATGAGAAACAGGATCCATCATTCTTCTTCATATAAGAAACACATATGAGCAACAGAGATGGACATTACATCAGAATAAAGTACTGGAAATAGATTTTTTTCAAGCAAACAACCCAAGAAGCAAGCTAAAGTAACCATTATAATACCCCATAAAATAAACTTTCAACCAAAATTAATCAAAAGAGATAAGAAATGTACTTCATACTCATCAAAGGATAAATCTACCAAGATGAGTCTCAATTCTGACTATCTATGTCACTAATTCAAGGGCTATCACATTTTTTAAAAATTACTAAAGCTTAAATCATACATAGAATCTTACACAATAAAAGTTGGAAACTTCAACACTCTAATCTCACCAATGGACAGGTCATCCAGACAGAAACTAAGCAGAAAAATAATGAAATTAACAGATATTATGTATCAAATGAACCTAACAGATGTTGCCAGAATATTTCATCCAAAAACAAAAGAATATGAATTCTCAGCACCTCATGGTACCTTCTCCAAAATTAACCATCTATTTGGTCACAAAGCAAGTCTCAATAGATAGAAGAAAATTGAAATAAAGTTTTGTCCCTCCTGCAGTCTGAGGCCTGCGGGTAAGTGCACCCAGGAGCCCCCCAGACACATTCTGGGGGATCCATAGAACCCATAGCCAGCGCTAGCACGCCCCTTCCGCCGCTCGCCCCTCCTGCAGTCTGAGGCCTGCAGGTAAGTGCACCCAGGAGCCCCCCAGACACATTCTGGGGGATCCATAGAACCCATAGCCAGCGCTAGCACGCCCCTTCTGCCGCTCGCCCCTCCTGCAGTCTGAGGCCTGCGGGTAAGTGCACCCAGGAGCCCCCCAGACACATTCTGGGGGATCCATAGAACCCATAGCCAGCGCTAGCACGCTTCTTCTGCTGCTCGCCCCCCCTCCGGTCTGAGGCCTGCAGGGTCTGAGTCCCAGACCAGACCTCTACCAGGTCTGCAGTTGTGTGGACCCCGGATTCCACCTGAGACATACTGGAAGGTCCGCTCAACCCAGAGCCACAGAGGAACAACTGAACTCAGAGTGTCAGACAACATACCCTGAGATATCCAAGAGGAGACACTGCACCCAGAACAGCAGACATCTAGCTGGACTGCTACCTTGGAGGTACCATATCCTGAGGCATCCTAGAGATACCACTGTAATCAGGGCAGCTGGAAAAAAATCACAAAGACATCTGGACTCCTAGAAGACCAAACAAAAGCGAGACAACTGGAAAGACAGGCTTCAATCAGAGACAGAAGGACAGGTAGCACTAGAATTAACCAGATGGCAAAAGGCAGGCGCAAGAACATAAGCAACAGAAACCAAAGTTGCATGGCATCATCAGAACCCAGTTCCCCCATCATAGCAAGCCCTGAACACCCCATCACACCAGAAAAGCAGGATTCAGAATTAAAATCACTTCTCATGATGATGATAGAGGACTTTAAGAAAGACATAAATAACACTCTCAAAGAACAGATAGAAACCCTTAGAGAGGAAACACAAAAATCCCCTAAGGAATTACAAGAAAATGCAACCAAACAGGAGAAGGAATTAAACAAAACCATGCAGGATCTGAAAACGGAAGTAGAAACAATAAAGAAATCACAAAGGGAGACTACCCTGGAGATAGAAAACTTAAAAAACGATCAGGAGTCATAGATACAAGTATTACCAACAGAATACAAGAGATGGAAGAGAGAATCTCATGTGCAGAAGATACCATGGAAAACATTGACACAACTGTCAAAGAAAATGCAAAATACAAAAAGCTACTAACCCAAAATATACAAGAAATCCAAGACACAATGAGAAGGCCAAACCTAAGGATAATAGGAATAGATGAGGGGGAAGACTCCCAACTTAAAGGACCAGTAAATATTCTCAACAAAATTATAGAGGAAAACTTCCCTAACCTAAAGAAAGAGATGTCCATAAATATACAAGAAGCCTACAGAACTCCAAATAGTTTAGACCAGAAAAGAAATACTTCCCGCCACATAATAGTCAAAACATCAAATGTACAAAACAAAGAAAAAATACTAAAAGCAGTAAGGGAAAAAGGCAAAGTAACATATAAAGGCAGACCTATAAGAATTACACCAGACTTCTCACCAGAGACCATAAAAGCCAGAAGATCCTGGACTGATATCATACAGACCCTAAAAGAACATAAATGTCAGCCCAGACTACTATACCCAGCAAAACTGTCAATCATTATTGATGGAGAAACCAAAATATTCCATGACAAATCCAAATTTACACAGTATCTCAACACAAACCCAGCACTTCAAAGGATAATTGGTGGAAAACTCCATCACAAGGAGGGAAACTACAACCTGGAAAAAGCAGGAAAGTAATCTTCCAAAAACCGTAAAAGAAGGTAGCTACACAAACATATCTCCACTGCCAATAACAAAAATAACAGGAAACAACACTCATTTTTCCTTAATATCTCTTAATATCAATGGACTCAATTCTCCAGTAAAAAGACATAGACTATCAGACTGGATACGTAAACAGGACCCAACATTTTGCTGCATTCAGGAAACGCACCTCTGTGGAAAGGACAGACACTACCTCAGAGTAAAAGGTTGGAAAACAATCTACCAAGCAAATGGTCCCAAGAAACAAACTGAAGTATCGATTCTAATATCAAATAAAATCAGTTTTCAACCAGAAGTAATCAAAAAAGATTAGAAGGACACTTCATATTCATGAAAGGAAAAATGTACCAAGAGGAACTTGCAATTCTCAACATCTATGCCCCAAATGTAAGGGCACCCACATACATAAAAGACACTTTACTAAAACTTAAAGCATACATTGCACCCTACACAATAATAGTGGGAGACTTCAACACCCCACTCTCAGCTCTGGACAGATCATGGAAACAGAAACTAAATCGAGACACAATGAAACTAACAGAAGTTATGAACCAATTGGACTTAACTGACATCTATAGAACATTTCATCCTAAAACAAAAGAATACACCTTCTTCTCAGCACCTCATGGTACCTTCTCGAAAATAGACCATATAATTGGTCACAAAACAGGCCTCAACAGATACAAAAAGATTGAAATAATCCCCAGCACCTTATCAGACCACCATGGATTAAGACTTGTCTTTGACATGGACAAAAACATCAGAAAACCGACATACACTTGGCAACTGAACAATGCTCTACTCAATGATAACTTGGTCAAGGAAGAAATTAAGAAAGAAATTAAAGACTTTTTAGATTTAAACGAAAATGAGGACACATTATATCAAAACATGTGGGACTCATTGAAAGCAGTACTAAGAGGAAAAATCATAGCTCTAAGTGCTCACAAAAAGAAAGTGGAAAGAGCATACATCAACAACTTGACAGCAAACCTGAAAGCATTAGAACAAAAAGAAGCTAGTATACCCAAGAGGAGTAGACGGCAGGAAATAGTCAAACTCAGGGCTGAAATCAACCAAGTCGAAACAAAAAGAACTATACAAAATATCAACAAAACCAGGAGCTGGTTCTTTGAGAAAATCAACAAGATAGACAAACCCTTAGCCAGACTAACCAAAGGGCGCGGAGACAGCATTCAAATTAATAAAATCAGAACTGAAAAGGGAGACATAACAACAGAAACAGAGGAAATTAAAAAAATTATCAGATCCTACTACAAAGGCCTATACTCAACAAAATTGGAAAATCTGGAGGAAATGGACAATTTTCTAGATAGATACCAGGTACCAAAGTTAAACGAGGAGCAGATAAACCACCTAAACAGTCCCATAACGCCTAAAGAAATAGACACAGTCATTAAAAATCTTCCCACCAAAAAATGTCCGGGGCCAGATGGTTTCAGTGCAGAGTTCTTTCAGACCTTCAAGGAAGACCTAATACCAATCCTCTTCAAGTTATTCCATCGAATAGGAACAGAAGGAACACTACCCAATTCATTCTATGAAGCTACCATTACACTCATACCTAAACCACAGAAAGACCCAACAAAGAAAGAGAACTACAGACCAATCTCTCTTATGAATATTGATGCAAAAATACTCAATAAAATTCTCGCAAACCGAATCCAACAACACATCAAAACAATTATCCATCAAGATCAAGTAGGCTTTATCCCAGGAATGCAGGGATGGTTCAATATTCGGAAATCCATCAATGTAATCCACTACATAAATAAACTCAAAGAGAAAAACCACATGGTCATATCACTAGATGCTGAGAAAGCATTTGACAAAATTCAACATCCCTTCATGTTAAAAGTCTTGGAAAGATCAGGAATACAAGGCCCATATCTAAACATAGTAAAAGCAATATACAGCAAGCCAGTAGCCAACATCAAACTAAATGGAGAGAAACTTGAAGCAATCCCACTAAGATCAGGGACTAGGCAAGGCTGCCCACTCTCACCTTACCTATTCAATATAGTACTGGAAGTCTTAGCTAGAGCAATTAGACAACAAAAGGAAGTCAAAGGGATACGGATAGGAAAGGAAGAAGTTAAAATTTCACTATTTGCAGATGATATGATAGTATACTTAAGTGAACCTAAAACTTCCACCAGAGAACTCCTAAACCTGATAAACAACTTTAGCAATGTGGCTGGATATAAAATCAACTCAAACAAATCAGTAGCCTTCCTCTACTCAAAGGATAAACAGGCAGAGAAAGAAATCAGGGAAATGACACCCTTCACAATAGCCACGAATAAAATAAATTATCTTGGAGTGAATCTAACAAAGCAAGTGAAAGATCTGTATGACAAGAACTTCAAGTCTCTCAAGAAAGAAATTGAAGAACATCTCAGAAGATGGAAAGATCTCCCATGCTCCTGGATTGGCAGGATTAATTTAGTAAAAATGGCTGTCCTGCCAAAAGCAATCTACAGATTCAATGCAATACCCATCAAAATTCCAAATCAATTCTTCATAGAGATAGAAAGAGCAATTTACAAATTCATTTGGAATAACAAAAAACCTAGGATAGCGAGAACTATTCTCAACAATAAGAGAACCTCTGGGGGAATCACCATTCCGGACCTCAAACTGTACTACAGAGCAGTAGTGATAAAAACTGCTTGGTATTGGTACAGAGACAGAAAGGACGATCAATGGAACAGAATTGAAGACCCAGAAATGAACCCACATACCTATGGTCACTTGATATTTGACAAGGGAGCTAAATTCATCCAGTGGAAAAAGGACAGCATTTTCAACAAGTGGTGCTGGCTCAACTGGAGGTCAACATGTAGAAGAATGCAAATTAATCCATTCTTATCTCCTTGCACAAAGCTCAACTCCAAGTGGATAAAGGACCTTCACATAAAGCCAGGTACACTGAAAATATTAGAAGAGAAGTTGGGGAAGACCCTCGAATACCTAGGCACAGGGGAAAATTTCCTGAACAGAACACCAATGGCTTATGCTCTAAGATCAAGAATCGACAAATGGGACCTCATCAAATTGCAAAGCTTCTGTAAGGCAAAGGACACTGTCAACAAGACAAAACGGCAACCAACAGATTGGGAAAAGATCATTACCAATTCTACATCTGATAGGGGGCTAATATCTAATATTTACAAAGAACTCAAGAAATTAGACGCCAAACAACAAAATAACCCCATTAAAAATGGGGTACAGAGCTAAACAAAGAATTCTCAACTGAGGAAACTCGAATGGCCGAGAAGCACCTTAAGAAATGCTCAACATCCTTAGTCATCAGGGAAATGCAAATCAAAACAACACTGAGATACCACCTCACACCAGTCAGAATGGCTAAGATCAAAAACTCAGGTGATAGTAGATGCTGGCGAGGATGTGAAGAAAGAGGAACACTCCTGCATTGTTGGTGGGGTTGCAAGCTGGTACAACCACTTTGGAAGTCAGTCTGGCGGTTCCTCAGAAAATTGGACATAGCACTACCTGAGGACCCAGCTATACCACTTCTGGGTATATACCCAGAAAATGCCTCAACAAATAACAAAGACATATGCTCCACTATGTTCATAGCAGCCCTATTTATAATAGCCAGAAGCTGGAAAGAACCCAGATGCCCTTCAACAGAGGAATGGATACAAAAAATGTGGTACATTTACACAATGGAATATTACTCAGCTATTAAAAATAATGAATTTGAGAAATTCTTAGGTAAATGGATGGATCTAGAAAATATCATCCTGAGTGAGGTAACCCAATCACAAAAGAACACACATGGTATTTACTCACTGATAAGCGGAGATTAGCCCAAAAGTTTGAAACAACAAAGATTCAACTACCAGACGACACGAAGCTCATGAAGAAGAAAGAACAAGTGAGGATGCCTAGGTCTTTCTTAGAAGGAGTAACTAAATAACCAAGGGAGCAAATATGGAGACAAAGTGTGGGTCAGAATCTGAAGGGGGGGTTGTAGGGAGACCATTGTGTCTGGGTATTCATTCCATAGGCAGTCACCAAAAATAGACGCTGATAGGGATGTCAGGATGGGAAAGCTGACAGCAGCCTGATAAGGCTGTCTCCTTAGAGGTCTCTCAGAGTCGGACATACCCAGAGACAGATACCCACAGCTATCCATTAATCTGATCAAAGTTCCCAATGGAGGAGTTAGAGAGTAAATTGAAGGAACCGTGAACCATACGGGCTGGTGGCCCTGTGAGGAGAGCAAGAATACCAACCAGCCAGAGCTCCCCAGGGTCTAAACCACCAGCCCAGGTGCACATAGGGAGAGACACATGACTCCAGCTGTATATGTAGGGGAGGATGGCCCTGTTGGGCATAGGTGGGAGACAAGATCATTGGTACCCTGAAGGCTGAGCACTGAGGGGGGGGGGGAATCTGAGGGTGGGGAGGGAGGCTGGGGGTAGGTGGGTAAACACCTTCATAGAGGCAGGAGGAGGGGGGATGGGATACGGGGTTCCTGGGCGGTGGGGGAAATATGGTAAGGGGATAAAATTTGAAATGTAAATATTATATCCAATAAAAGCAGGGAAAAATAGAAAAGCGGTTAGAACCAACATTCTTAATAAAATGTCAGCCCTCTTTAAAAAAAAAAAAACTATCTTGATACTAAAATTTGTTTTGAGAATTGTATATTGCAGAATGATCAGCCTTGGTGTATCTACTCAACAAGCAAGCTGGGCAGACCTGCTCAAACCTCTGAGGTCTGTGAATTCCATCTGGAGGCAGCGAAGACACAGCATCAGAGGATTGTCAACTTGCTCCCCCCCCCCACTCCTCTTCTAATATCTCAACGCCCATAATCAGCTTGAAGAAGCTAATGATGAGTCAGCACCCCTATTCCCTGGGCATGGGGACTAAGGTGGTAAATGCTGGGCTGTCTCCCTAGGGAAAAGTAGTGGTTTTGTCGGAATAGAGAGGATTAGCTAGGGTTTATTGCATAGCCATAACCTATTAGTAGAAATCTGTATAATTAATATCAAGATGAAGATATAAATTCTTAAATGGCACCAATTTACTTTGTTTACAAATTTTAAGGTTTTCATTGGCATGAGCTTCTTAGTGATATACGAGTGAGATGAATATTGTTACTCTCATAGGCATTGTACCAGTATAACACACTTAGGAGTACAAAGCTTAGACCCAGTCCTTCTTTAACTTTTTTAACTGATTTGGGATGGTCAGCCTGTGAGTTAAGGGACTATAGCAAATTCATGACTTGGAGTTTATTATAAGGGTGTTCTCTATGTTTTATTTAGAAATAGCTGAGTGGAGTTAACAGGCAACAGTCCAGATTACCTTACATGGATAGCTGGTTTTCAAAACATCAGAAATCCTTAGAATTGACATGACAAACATTTCAGTATTAATGTTCATTTTCATTAGAGACCTGTCTGCTCCGGACAGCTTCCTATGTTAAATTCTAAGAAGAAATTGAGCATCCTTGGAGTTACTCCAGTTGTGGTGAGACAGCCACTAGGCAAGAATTGCCACTTTCCTTCTACAGACAAATTACTGTCCAGAAAAGGACACACTTGCAGAATAGTCGACTGATTATATCTGCCTAGACAGAGTAATCAGCCCTTAATAATTCTGCAGCACTAAGGTCTGTCAGATGATCCTGGGCCAGAAGGCAGAAGAACAGATGCTCCAACGTTTTGAAGTAGAGCGAGTGTCCAGGTGTTCAGAGGTCTCTATAAATTGGCTAAGTTTTAGAAGCTATGCTTTGTGCTTCCCACAATTATAGTTAACTCAGTCATTCTGGATTTCTGATGGGGTTGAAAACTTATAGCCTCATAGCCAATCCTGGCTATTTACTTCGAGAGAAAAGATCTGAGTGTATGGTCATCAGCTGACATTCATCCTAAAGCCAAGGAAAAAGCCAGGTTCAGAACTAAGTGTTTTAGTTAGGATAGATGACAGAGGTGCTGGTTAGTCAACAAAAGGATGGACTGGGTATTAGGACTATCTTGTACCTCACTGGTACAAATAGGCATAATTATGCTCTAATTGTATTTTGAGAGAAAAGTTTCCTTTTAACAGAAAGGGTGATGTGTAGGAGGAGCTAAGGTGGGAGGAGTACTGAGAGGAAGAAAAGGAGTAAGAAGAGGAGAAGAAGAAGGAGAGGAGAAGCTAGGTGATGAAAGAGAGATAGAGGGGGGAGACAGGGAAGCAGATGTTCATGTATCTCCACCAGTCAAAGATAGTTGATATATCTAGGTTGGGTAGTGGGTTACACCTCTGATTGAACAATACCAAACTTATAAAGCCTATGATTAACATTTCTTAAAAAAATGTATAAATGCAAAAAGGAAAAGGGGGCATGGGATAGGGGTTTTCTAAGGGGGGGAATGGGGAAACGGGATGGTATCTGAAGTGTAAATGAAAGATCTAATAAAAAAAAAAAAAAGAAAGAAAGAAAGTTTTGTATCAGACCACCATAGATTAAAGCTGAATTCAACATCAACAAAAACAACAGAATGCCTAAAAACCCATAAAAACTGAACAACTTCCTACTCATTGGCTAATAGTTCAAAGAAGAATTAAAGGAAGATATTAAACTTTCTAGAACAGAATGGAAAGGAATGCACAACACACCCAAACTTATGAGACATAATGAAAGCAGTACTAAGAGGAAAGTTCATAGAACTAAGGGCCTTCATAAAGAAACTGAAGAGATCTCATACCAGTACTTAAGAGCACACCTGAAAACTCCACAACAAAGAGAAGCAAACACACCCAAGAGGGGTAGACAGCAGGAAATAGTCAAACTCAGGACTGAAACCAAATTCAATTGGAATCAAAATAAATTGGAAACAAAGAGATTAATACAAAGAATTAATGAAACCAACAACTAGTTCTCTGAGAAAAACAACAAACTAGAAAAACCCTTAGCCAAATATAACAAAAAGGTGGAGAATATCCAAATAAACAAAATCAGAAATAAAGATGAAGACATAAAGACAGTAAGAAAATCCAAAGAATCATTAGATCTCACTTCAAAAACTTGTACTCCAGAAAATTAGACTATCTAAACGAAATGCATGATTTCATTATTTTCTTTTTTAAAAATGTATTCATTCATTCATTCATTCATTCATTTGTTCATTTACATCCCAAATGCTGTGACTCCTCCTGATCTTTCCACAATCCCTTCCCTGATTATTCTTCCTCTTCTTTCCAAGGGTGGTGGCTCCCTGGGTATCCTGCTACCCTGGTACATCAAATCTTTGCAGGATTAGGCACATACTCTTCCACTGAGCCCAGACAAGGCAACTCTGTTGGGGAACAGATTCCACAGATAGGCTACAGCTTTAGTGAGAGCCTTCCACACTCCAGTTGTTTGGAAAACTACAGAGAAACTGAGTTTTTCATCTGCTGTATATGTTTCTGGGGCCTTGGTCCAGCCAGTGGATGCACTTTGGTTAGTGATTCAGTCTCTGAGATCTCCCAGGGTTCCAAGTTAGTTGATTCTATTTTTGATAGACACCACTCATAAAAGTTAAATCTAAATCAGGTAGACAATTTGAAGTCCCCTAAGAAAATGGAAGCAGTCATGTAGTCATTAAAATAATTCTACCAGAAGATCCAGCTATACTCTTCCTGGGCATATACCCAAAAGATGTTCTCCACTATACCACAAGGACACGTGCTTAATTTTGTTCATAGCAGCTTTATCAGTAATAGCCAGAAACTGGAAATAGTTCCTCAACTGAAAAATGGCTACCAAAAAAAGTGATTCATTTAGACAACGGCATACTATTCAACTATTAAAAACAATGAATTTTGCAGGCTAATGAATAGAACAAGAAAAATCATCCTGAGTGAGGTAACCCAGACATGGTTGGTATGTACTCACATAAATGATACATATGGCTATCAGCCATAAAGTACAGGAAAGTCATGCTATACTCCTTAGACCCAAAGAAGCTAAACAAGAAGAAAGGCCAAAGTGAAGATACTTGAATCTCACTTAGAATGGGGCAATAAAATAGTCATGGGAGGCAGAGGGAAGGAGGGAACTGGATAAGAGAGGGAAATGAAGGGTCAGGTTCAAGTGTGTGGAGAAGCAGGTCAGAAGGCTAGAGGATCAGAAGAATGAATAGAAATCTACAGCTGGACAAGGTAGGGGATATGCAACCTGAAGAGGCCACTCCTGTAGTAAGAGAGGACCTCAAGTGGAGGAATAAGAATACCAACCCACTCAAAAAACCTTCAGCCCAAAATTTGTTCTATCTAAAGCCTAAGTACATACCTTGAAACTGAAAATGGACACCCAGACAGAGTTATTAAATTAACAGGCTGGCAAGCCAAGGATGGGTAAAGATTCTGCACAGAGCCTTACCAACCTAAGACAGAAATGCATTGATTTTGATAATGCATATTCCATGATGGGTAAGCAAGGCATTTTTGGCAGAATGACCTAAGACAGGCTCAGTATTGTTTATTAAAAAAAAGGGAGGGGAAGAGGTGGAGAGCCTTTGGGACTGCTTGGCAAGAATTTGACATGGGCCAAGGACAAGGAAATGGGCTGCTTGACAGGAATATGACTTTGGTCAAGGACAAGGAAGTGGGCTTCAGGCAGGAATCTGACATTACGCTAGAACAAAGAAGTAATTTCAGGCAGGAATCTAAATCTTAGGCTAGAATAAGGAAGTAGGCCCCAGATATGAAAATGGCTTTTGGCTAGGACAGGAAAGTTGACTCAGATATTTTGGTCATCTTGATAAGCCTTTAGAAATAGTGATCAGGGGAGTGATCACGGAACTTTATTGCCTTGCTTGCTCTTTGACTTAGTGTTCTTGCCTGCCCACTGTTTGCCTTACTTTACAACTACAGAAGGAAAATATGGGAACTTTCAGATGAGTATCATTAAAAATAGTCAACAACCAAACTAAACCCTTGAAGCTCTGATTTTCTTCCTTTTCTATTACCATACGATAGTATTCTATTTAAACCCAGACCTTGTGCACCAACTTGCCTTCTCTATGAGAAATGAAATACTGTTACCATGGATATTTTCCAGGACCCACTGAGAAAGCTTCACCTTGAAGTCATTTTGTCTTCCACTCTAGCATTATCTATAGAGATCTGAACCCAGATATGTAGAGGATCCTTACACCCCAAAACAATCCTTCACTCTGGCTACTTCTCTTTTTCTACTGATATCATCTTAATATTATTAACTATGCTAACTAATATTATTAAACATGGTATTTCCTTATTATATAAAGAAAAAGTCCTCCTGAACCCTACGTTTCTCCCAAGCTTCCATATTCTTTCTTTACTGTCATATTTCTTTTTTTCCAGTGGCAATATTTTTTATTGTATATTTTATTTACATTTCAGATGCCATCCCCTTTCCCCATTTCCCCTCCCTAGAAAACCCCTATCCCATTCCCCCTTTTCCATTGTGCTTTTATACAATTTTTAAATGTTAATCAAAGGCTTTATAAGTTTGGTAATGCTCAATCAGAAGTGTAGCCCAATACCCAGCCTAGATATATCAACTATCTTTGACTGGTGGAGACACGTGAACATCTGCCTTCATGTTCCCCCTCTCTTTCTCTCTCTTTCTCTCTCTCATCACCTAGCTTCTCCTCTCCTTCATCATCTCCTCTCCTTACTCCATCTCTTCCTCTCAGTACTCCTTCCCCCTTAGCTCCTCCTACATATCACCCTTCCTGTTAAAATAAAACTTTTCTCTCAAAATATAATTAGAGCATAATTATTCCTAATTGTACCAGTGAGGTATAAGATAGTCCTCATACCCAGTCCATCATTTTGTTGACTAACCAGAACCTCTGTCATCTCTCCTAACTAAAACACTTTATTTTGAACCTGGCTTTTTTCTTGGCTTTAGAGTGAACATCAGCTGAAAACAATACACTCAGATCTTTTCTCTCAAAGTAAATAGCCAGGATTGGCTATGAGACTATGTCATCAACCCCGTCAGAAATCCAGAATGACTGAGTTAACTGAAATTATGGGAAGCACTAAACATAGCTTCTAATACTTAGCCAATTTATAGAGACTGCTGAACACCTGGAAAGCCCCTATACTACCGAACGTTGGAGCATCAAATCTTCAGCCTTCTGGCCCAGACTCATCTGACAGACCTTAGTGATGCAGGATTATTAAGGGCTGATTACTCTCTCTAGGCAGATATACTCAGTTGACTATTCTGCAAGTGTGTCCTTTTATGGACAGTAATTTGTCTGTAGATGAAAAGAGGCAATTCTTGTGAGGGGCTGTCTCACCACAACTGGGGAAACTCCAAGGATGCTCAATTTCTTCTTAGAATCCAAGACAGGAAGCTGTCAGGAGCAGATAGATCTCTAATCAAAATGAACATTAATATACAAATGTTTGTGACGTCAATTCTATGGACTTCTGACGTTTTGAAAACCAACTATCCATGTAAGGTAACCTGGACTATTGTCTGTTAACTCCTCTCAGCTATTTCTAAAGAAAATATAGAAAACACCCTAACAATAAACTCAAAGCCATGAATTTGCTATAGTTCCTTAACTCACAGGCTAACCGTCCCAAATCGGTTAAAAAAGTTAAAGAAGGACTGGGTGTAAGCCTTGTATTCCTAAATGTGTTATACAGGCACAATGCCTATGAGAGTAACAATATTCATCTCACTTTTATATCAATAAGAAGCTTGTACCAATGAAAACCTTAAATTTGAAATCAAAGTAAATTTTGTACCATTTAAAAAATTATACCTTCATCTTGATAATAATTATACAGATTTCTACCAATAGGTTATGGGTATGCATAAATCCTAGCTAATCCTCCCTGTTCCAACAAAACCACTACTTTTCCCTAGAAAGACAGCCCAATATTAACCACCTTAGTCCACAAGCCCAGGGAATAGGGGCGCTGACTCTTCTTTAACTTCTTCAAGCTGATTACGGGCATTGAGATATTAGAAGAGGGGTGGGGGGAAGAGTAAATTGATAAGCCTCTGATGCTGTGTCTTCACTGAATCCAGATGGAATTCCAGGACATCAGAGGTTTGAGCAGGTCTGCTCAGTTTGCTTGATGAGTAGATACAACAAGGCTATGTATTCTGCAATATACAATTCTCAGAAGAAGTTTTAGTATCAAGATAATTTTTTTTTCCTAGAGGGCTGACATTTTTTTAAAGATGTTGGTTCTAACAACTTTTTTTCTCCTTTTTTAACAGGTTATAATATTTAATTTCAAATTTTATCCCCTTATCCCATTCCCCCCACCACCCAGGAACCCCTTATCCCATCCCCGCTTCTTGTGCTTCTATGAGGGTGTGATTTTTCCAGTTTCTATGATGCTGTTTCCATTAACATAAACTGCCTCCTAAATTTCTAAATCCTTCCATATGTGTTATTAAATCTCTATTTTTCTTTCTTTCTTTCTTTCTTTTTTCTTTTTTTCTCTCTTTTTCTTATTTTTTCCTTTTTTTCTCTCTTTTTAAAATTGGGTATTATATTTACATTTCAGATTTTATCCCCTTACCCCACTTCCTTCCACCACCCAGAAACCTCCTATCTCATCCCCCTCCTCATGCTTCTATGAGGCTGTGCCCCCATCTACCCTCTGCCCCACTATGCCCTCCCCACCCTCTCAATCCCCCCCTACTCTGTGTTTATTTTTCATGGGACCAAGAATCTCCTCTTCCACCTATGTCCGACAAGTTCATCCTCCCCTATATATACCACTGGAGTCATGGCTCCCTCCCTATGTGCTCCCAGGCTGGTGGTTTAGACCCTGGGGGGCTCTGGTTGTTAGGTATTGTTGCTTTTTTCCTGGGGACACAAACCCTTTCTGCTCCTTCAGTCTTCTCTCTAAGTTCTCCATTGGGAAACACTTGATCATATAAGTAGTTAACTGTGAGCAGCGTCCTCTGAATGTGTTAGTCTTTGGCAGACCTCTGAGGAGACAGCTATATCATGTTCTTGACAGCATGCACTTCCAGTCATCCACATCAGTGTCTAGCTTAGGTGACTGTACATGGGATGGATACCCAGGTAGAATGGTCTCCTGATGGCCCCTCCTTCAGTTTCTGTCCCATGTTTTGTTTCCATATTTGCTCCCATGAGTATTTTTGTTACTCGTTCTCAGTAGAACTGAGGCATCCCCTCTTGGTCTTCCTTCTTCATGAGCTTCATGTGGTCTGCAGGTTGAGTCTTCACTATTCCAAGCTTTTGGGCTAACATCCTCTTAACAGTGAGTAAATACCATGTGTGTTCTTTTGTGATTGGGTTAACTCACTCAGGATGATAATTTCTAGATTCATCCATTTACCTAAGAATTTCTCAAATTCATTATTTTTAATAGCTGAGTAATTCTTCTTTGTGTAGATGTACCACATTTTTTGTATCCATTCCTCTGTTGAGGGACATCTTGGTTCTTTCCAGCTTCTGGCTATTATAAATAAGGCTGCTATGAACATAGTGGAGCACATGTCCTTGTTATATGTTGGAGCATCTTCTGGGTATATGCCTAGGAGTGGTATAGCTGGATCTTCAGGTGATGCTATGTCCAGTTTACTGAGGAACCGCCAGACTGATTTCCAGAGTGGTTGTACCATCTTGCAATTCCACCAACAATGGAGGAGTGTTCCTCTTTCTCCGCATCCTCGACAGCATCTACTATCACCTAAGGTTTTGATCTTAGCCATTCTGACTAGTGTGAGGTGGAATCTCAGGGTTGTTTTGATTTGCATTTCCCTGATGACTAAGGATATTGAGCATTTCTTAAGGTGCTTCTCAGCCATTCGAGTTTCCTCTGTTGAGAATTCTTTGTTTAGCTCTGTACCCCATTTTTAAATAGGGTTATATGGTTGTCTGGAGTATAATTTCTTGAGTTCTTTGTATATCTTGGATATTAACCCTCTATTAGATATAGGATTGGTTAAGATCTTTTCCCAATCTGTTGGTTGCCATTTTGTCTTATTGACAATGTCCTTTGCTTTACAGAAGCTTTGCAATTTTATGAGATCTCATTTGTCAATTCTTGATGTTAGAGCATAAGCTATTGGTGTTCTGTTCAGGAACTTTTCCCCTGTGCCTAAGTATTCAAGGGTCTTCCCTACCTTCTCTTCTATTAGTTTCAGTGTATCTAGTTTTAAGTGAAGGTCTTTTATCCACTTGGATTTGAGCTTTGGTACAAGGAGATATAAATGGATTGATTTGCATCCTTCTACAAGTTGACCTCCAGTTGAACCAGCACCATTTGCTGAAAATGCTGTCCTTTTTCCTCTGGATGGTTTTAGCTCCTTTGTCAAAGATCAAATGATCATAGGTGTGTGGGCTCATTTCTGGATCTTCAATTCTATTCCATTGATCTTCCTGCCTGTTTCTGTACCAATACCATGCAGTTTTTATTACTATTGCCCTGTAGTACAGTTTGAGGTCAGGTATGGTGATTCCCCCAGAAGTTCTTTTATTGTTGAGAATAGTTGTCACTATCCTGGGTTTTTTGTTGTTTCAAGTAAATTTGCAAATTGCTCTTTCTATTTCTATGAAGAATTGATTTGGAATTTTGATGGGGATTGCATTGAATCTGTAGACTGCTTTTGGCAAGATGGCTATTTTTACTAACTTAATCCTGCCAATCCAGGAGCATGGGAGATCTTTCCATCTTCTGAGATATTCTTTCTTCAGAGACTTGAAGTTCTTGTCATACAGATCTTTCACTTGCTTGGTTAGATTCACTCCAAGATATTTTATATTGTTTTTAACTATTGTGAAGGGTGTCATTTCCTTAATTTCTTTCTCAGCCTGTTTATCTTTTGAGTATAGGAAGGCTACTGATTTTTTTGAGTTGATTTTATATTCAGCCACTTTTCTGAAGTTGTTTATCAGGTTTAGGAATTCTCTGGTGGAAATTTTAGGGTCACTTAAGTATACTATCATATCATCTGCAAATAGTAAAATTTTGACTTCTTCCTTTCTTATTTGTATCCCTTTAACTTCCTTTTGTTGTCTAATCGCTCTAGCTAGGACTTCCAGTACTATATTGAATAGGTAGGATGAGAGTGGGCAGCCTTGTCTAGTCCCTGATCTTAGTGGGATTGCTTCAAGTTTCTCTCCATTTAGTTTGATGTTGGCTACTGGCTTGGTGTTTATATTGCTTTTACTATGTTTAGGTATGGACCTTGAATTCCTGATCTTCCCAAGACTTTTAACATGAAGGGATGTTGAATTTTGTCAAATGCTTTCTCAGCGTCTAGTGAAATGATCATGTGGTTTTTTTCTTTAAGTTTATTTATGTAATGGATTACATTGATGGATTTCCAAATATTGAACCACCCCTGCATTCCTGGGATAAAGCCTACTTGATCATGATGGATGATTGCTTTGATGTGTTCTTGGATTCGGTTTGCGAGAATTTTATTTAGTATTTTTGGATCAATATTCATAAGAGAGATTGGTCTGTAGTTCTCTTTCTTTGTTGGGTCTTTGTGAGGTTTAGGTATGAGCGTAATTGTACCTTCATAGAAAGAATTGGCTAGTGTTCCTTCTGTTTCTATTCTGGGTAACAGTTTGGAGAGAATTGGTGTTAGGTCTTCCTGGAAGGTCTGATAGAATTCTGCACTAAAACCATCTGGCCCAAGACTTTTTTTGATGGGGAGATTTTTAATGACTGCTTCCACTTCTTTAAGGGTTATGTGACTGTTTAAATGGTTTATCTGTTCCTCGTTTAACTTTGGTACCTGGTATCTATCTAGAAAATCGTACATTTCATCCAGATTTTCCAATTTTGTTGAGTATAGGCCTTTGTAGTATGATCTGACAATTTTTTAAATTTCTTCTGTTTCTGTTGTTATGTCTCCCTTTTCAGTTCTGATTTTATTAATTTGAATGCTGTCTCTGAGCCCTTTGGTTAGTCTGGCTAAGGGTTTGTCTATCTTGTTGATTTTGTCAAAGAACCAGCTCCTGGTTTTGTTGATATTTTGTATAGTTCTTTCTGTTTCAACTTGGTTGATTTCAGCCCTGAGTTTGATTATTTCCTGCTGTCTACTCCTCTTGGGTATATTAGCTTCTTTTTGTTCTAAAGCTTTCAGGTGTGCTGTCAAGTTATTAATGTATGCTCTTCCAATTTTCTTTTTGTGGGCACTTAGAGCTATGAGTTTTCCTCTTAGTACTGCTTTCATGGAGTCTCACAAATTTTGATATGATGTGTCCTCATTTTCATTTAATTCTAAAAAGTCTTTAATTTCTTTCTTTATTTCTTCCTTGACCAAGTTATCATTGAGTAGAGCATTGTTCAGTTTCCACGTGTACGTGGGCTTTCCGTTGTTTTTGTCTATGTCAAAGACGAGTCTTAGTCCATGGTGGTCTGATAGGGTACAAGGGATTATTTCAATCTTTTTGTATCTGTTGAGGCCTGTTTTGTGACTAATTATATGGTCTATTTTGGAGAAGGTACCATGAGGTGCTGAGAAAAAGGTATATTGTTTTGTTTTAGGATGAAATGTTCTATAGATGTTGGTTAAGTCCAATTGGTTCATAACTTCTGTTAGTTTCATTGTGTCTCGGTTTAGTTTGTGTTTCCACGATCTGTCCATAGCTGAGAGTGGGGTGTTGAAATCTACCACTATTATTGTGTGAGGTGCAATATATTTTTAAGCTTTAGTAGTTTCTTTTATGTATGTGGGTGCCCTTGCATTTGGGGCATAGATGTTCAGAATTTCAAGTTCCTCTTGGTTCATTTTTCCTTTGATGAATATGAAGTGTCCTTTTTTATCTTTTTTGATTACTTTTGGTTGAAAAATGATTTTATTTGATATTAGAATCACCACTCCAGCTTGTTTCTTGGGACCATTTGCTTGGAAGATTGTTTTCTAACCTTTTACTCTGAGGTTGTGTCTGTCTTTTTCACAGAGGTGTGTTTCCTGTATGCAGCAAAATGTTGGATCCTGCTTACCTATCCAGTCTGATTGTCTATGTCTTTTTATTGGAGAATTGAGTCCATTGATATTAAGAGATATTAAGGAAAAATGAATGTTGTTTCCTGTTATTTTTGTTGTTGACAGTGGAGATATATTTGTATAGCTACCTTCTTTTAGGGCTGTTGGAAGATTACTTTCTTGCTTTTTCTAGGTTGTAGTTTCCCTCCTTGTGTTGGAGTTTTTCACCAATTATCCTTTGAAGTGCTGGATTTGTGGGAAGATATTGTGTAAATTTGGATTTGTCATGGAATATTTTGGTTTCTCCATCAATATTGATTGAGAGTTTTGCTGGGTATAGTAGTCTAGGCTGGCATTTGTGTTCTCTTAGGGCCTGTATGATATCAGTCTAGGATCTTCTGGCTTTTATGGTCCCTGGTGAGAAGTCTGGTGTAATTCTTATAGGTCTGCCTTTATATGTTACTTTACCTTTTTCCCTTACTGCTTTTCATATTTTTCTTTGTTTTGTACATTTGATGTTTTGATTATTATGTGGTGGGAAGTATTTCTTTTCTGGTCTAAACTATTTGCAGTTCTATAGGCTTCTTGTATATTTATGGACATCTCTTTCTTTAGGTTAGGGAAGTTTTCCTCTATAATTTTGTTGAGGATATTTACTGATCCTTTAAGTTGGGAGTCTTCCCCGTCATCTATACCTATTATCCTTAGGTTTGGCCTTCTCATTGAGTCTTAGATTTCCTGTATGTTTTGGGTTAGTAGCTTTTTGTATTTTGCATTTTCTTTGTCAGTTGTGTCAATGTTTTCCATGGTATCTTCTGCACATGAGATTCTCTCTTCTATCTCTTGTATTCTGTTGGTGATACTTGTGTCTATGACTCCTGATTTTTTTTTTTTTTTTTTTTTAGGTTTTCTATCTCCAGGGTAGTCTCCCTTTGTGATTTCTTTATTGTTTCTACTTCCAATTTTAGATCTTGGATGGTTTTGTTTAATTCTTTCTCCTGTTTGGTTGTGGTTTCTTGCAATTCCTTAAGGGATTTTTGTGTCTATCTGTCTACCAGTGTTCTCCTTAAATTCTTTGACAGTGTTATTTATGTCTTTCTTAAAGTCCTCTATCATCGTCATAAGAAGTGATTTTAATTCTGAATCCTGATTTTCTGGTGTGATGGGGTGTTCAGGACTTGCTATGATGGGGGAACTGGGTACTGATGATGCCATGTAACTTTGGATTCTCTTGCTTACATTCTTGAGCTTGCCTTTTGCCATCTGGTTAACTCTAGTGCTGCCTGTACTCCCCGTCTCTGACTGAATACTGCCTTTCCAGTTATCTTGCTTGTGTCTAATTTCCTCTGGGTCCAGATGTCTCTGTGATCTTCTCCAGCTGCTCTGAGTACAGTGGTACCTCTAGGATGCATCAGGATGTGGTGCCTCCAAGTTGGCAGACCAGCTAGATATTTGCTGTTCTGGGTGCAGTGTCTCCTCTAGGATGTTTTAGGAACAGGTGCCCACTGCTCTGAGTGCAGTGGTTCCTCTAGGATGTCTTGGGATATGTTGTCTGTTGCTCTGACTTCAGTTGTTCCTCTGCCACTCTGGGTTCGTTCAGTGGTACCTCTGCCACTCTGGGTTCAGAGGACCCTCTATCACTCTGGGTTCAGTGGATCCTCTAGGTTGTCTCAGGAGGAGTTTGGTGTCCACCCAGGAGTGGACCGGGCTTGGATCTGCACCAGGCCTCAGATCTGGGAGAGAGGTGGAAGGGGAGAGCCACTCCTCAGGGGTGGGGGGTGGGTTTCTGCTGGAATCTGAGTGCTCCCTGCACTCAGCTATGGGCGTAGGGCGCAGTGTAGGTATTCTTACCTACTGCTCTGGGTTCAGTGAACCCTCTATGATGTCTCGGGAGGAGTCCGGTGTCCACCCAGGAGTGGACCAGGTACTGTCATATTTCTTAAAAGCTCTTTTGGTCCTTCTCTGGTGAAACTGTTTTTAAGTCATTAATTTGAGTAATTGCCTATATTTATATTTTTCACACTTCTCCTTGACCCCATTCAAGTGAAAAATTGCCATCTTGGCAAGATTTCTTTAAAGGGTTATGAAGCAAAGAGAGATTTACAGTATTATTTTCAGTCTTATCTCTAACTCTATCATGAACAAAAAAAATTGATTTTTTGACTACAGATAAAGTTGGTGGGACAAGAGACAAAACCCAGCCATAATCTCTTCCTGTTGAAATATTGTGTTGATAGACAAGAAATGTGAAGAATTGGTAATGAGGAATTACCTAAGAATAAGGCAGTTTCTTAGTGATGTTCTTAAGTCAGAGGACCCATGTAGACTGCACTGTGTTCTTTACACAGACTTCTAAGGGAGACTCTAGAAACAAAACATCTTCTTTGTGTCTGTAGCCAATGAGACTACATGCTCTGGTGCCAGAGGATTTCATAAGGTTCAGTGAGAGCCTCAGATTTATGAGTCTTTACATATGAATGTATGAAAAGCATCTTTAATGTTTCCAATTTCTGATCCTCTCAGAATGCTGATTACACTTTAAAGATACAAATAGAACCAAAAGAACTTAGCTTCATTCTGGTTTACTCAAGTCGAATATGAAAACTTAAGTAGCATAAACCAGAACCAGAATGAAATTTAGGACAAGATACTAAACAACCTTTATTCTTGATAAACCCAATTGATGTGTCTTGAGTATTTTTTAATTTGACCTTTCTGTTACAGGTGATTCCATTATTAACTATTCTGATATTCTCTGTGTGAATTTCATAGCACTAAAATCTCTTATATTTCCACCAACCTTGTTACTATTCTGTCTGTTTTTGCAGGTTTTTTTTTTTCTTAACTGTTGTCACTTGCTGTGTCATTAAACTAATACTTGTTCTGTCCATCATGTGCCTGGCACTGCTCAAAGTACTTTCATATGGCTTACCAAATGGAAAAGGGTAGGGCTAGCATTTGTATAGATGTAAAGTCTAGTGTAATGGAGAAACTCAGGTGAACAAGGAACTGATGAGGACCTCACTCACACTTAAGCCAGGGCTGATGGCACTCTCAATGGGATTTCAGCAGCAAAGAAAGATTAAACTACTGTGCTCAGGAAGTGATGAGCTCTGGTGTAAATAAGTAATGCTGAGTGCATATTTAAATCAGGCAACCTAGCCCTATAGAACCTTAGACAACTTTGATCATCTTTGTCCTGTAGCTCTCCTTAAGTATACTTCAACATTTAAAATGGAAGTTGTCAACTGACTTGTTCCTTGTTTGTAAATGATACCCTGAAACCAAGCCAAACACTTCTTCCTGGTCTAGTATTCATTTTATTCCTCCCCTTTAACTCCATCTTGATGATCTCACAGTATTCTTGGGAAAAAGCTCAGCTAGTCATAAGATCCATAAGTTTGATATTATATTGCAAACCTTCCTATTCTCACCCCTGCCCCCCCCCATCATTGCCCCATTGGCTATTTTCAATATCCAAGAGCTCAATTTGATCATCCATTTTTTTTCTCAAAATTTCAACTATTCTATGAGTTTCTTATACATTACTATTTTCAGACACTGGTCTCCTCATTCAATAACTTGGCATTGTTGCTATTTTCTCCCTACTTCCATTTAGAAAATCAGCCAACTTTCCAGATTTGGTTTGGATTTTATTTCTTTCTCCAGTAGAGTTTGTATTGCTTCAACATATAAAGCACTCCACACATAAGACCTGTAATCACATGGTATTATAACAGTTACAATTCTACTCCACCAGTAGTCCTAAGATAATTCTAAGATAGTTCTAAATAGAGCTAAGATTCTCTGCTCTTCATTATTGTGTGACAAGTATTATAAAAAATTCTTGATGCTTATTATGTATTATACATAAATATAACTCATACACATTTAACATTTACTAATGTTAAATATAATAATACATTAAATATTGTAGACTTGTAGTTAGAATTAACATTATCCACACTTTTAATGATCAAAAAAGGGCTAAAGTACTACTTGACATGCTATGGTGATTGGGGTGATGACTTCTGTAATAAGACAGACAGAAAGCTATTGCCTGGGTTCTCTCTGGGGCAGATTAATTGTGAAGCGAATGGCTTCTTCTCAGTGACAGAGGCTCTTCCAAAGACTCACAGGGATTTAACAATCTTACTGCAGATCTGTGGCCTCATATTTTGCCATTGTCTTTTTTTCCCTCCAACTGTCTTCCTGCCATTATTCTCTTTGCACATACTTATGTTTATATAGCTACAGGAATTTTGAAAATGGAATCATACACCCTGGATACACTAAATTTGAATACAAGAAGATATGTTTGTTTTTTCTATATACTTTTCTATGCTCATGAGTTGAACATAGAAAACTAACTAATGAATAAAATATTTTATCTATGTGGTAGGTAACACCTATAATACAAATACTCAGGAGCTAGGGAGAAGGTTAGCTCAAGGCCAACCTGGACTATATAATAAGACAGTCTCAGACAAATTAAAATGAAACAAAGTAAAAAAAAAAATTTCATTTTTTTTACATTCCATAAAGGTTATTTGGTTGGGTTTTTTGGTTTTGTTTTGGGTTTTTTCATTTGTTTGTTTTGTTTGTTTGTTTGCTTGCTTGCTTTTAAAAATTTCTCATTTTTTGTATTGCTTTTCTTAAGGAGAATATTCGAATTTTTTGTGTGTGTTTAATGCTATATAACCAGGTGGCTTCTTTGGTTTTTCTGAATATGAAGAAAGAGAGTAAGGGCCAGAAAAAAACAAACAGTTGTTTGTTACCAACATGAATTACAGAGACTGGCTTCTGTTTAGTCCTTTAATGACTGTGGTAGTTTGAATAGGAATAGCCCTCATAGGCTCATATATTTAAATGCTTGATCATTAGGGAGTGGTACTACTTGTGTGGGATTAGGTGGTATGACCTTGTTGGAACAGGTTCAATTTAGGCCTAATAGCTCTCTTTTAGTATTTCCTGTAGAACAGTCAGCTGCTTTTCTAGTGTCATGCCATGGTGAAAAGGCAGATAAAATGGCTTGTGAAATGTCCAAATTTAGTTCATGTCTCAATCCTGCCATGAACTAAATATCTGAAACTATAAGCAAGCCCCAATTAAATGCTTTCCTCTATAAGACTTGCTGTGATCATGGTGTCTCTTCACAGCAATAGAACAGTGACTAAAACAAAGTTGATATTTAGGAGTGAAGTATTGTGAAAGGCCTCACCAAGCTGCTTATTGGTGGAATGTGAACTTTGTATTAGGAAAGCACTTGAATGATTTAAGTGGGGCTAACTGGGACATTCTAGTAGAAGCACATAAGATAATGGTGCTGAGAGCAATGTAGATTATGATGGCCTGATTTAATGGGTTTCTGAGGAGAATAATATCAGTAAATAGCCTAGAGAGTCTTTTTGAGATATTTTGGTGAAGAATTTGGCTACTCTCTGCCCTTGTCAAAAAAAAAAAAAAAAAATCTGCCTAGTGCTAAATTGAAGAATTTTAGATTAATGGTGCTGGCAGAGCAGGTTTCAGGAAAGCCTAGATGTATTGTTTTGTGTGCTTATTAGTGGTCATCCTCAGGCAGATCTATAATTAAAAGGAGCTACCTTAATAAGAAAAAATAAAAAATTTACAGTTTGAGGAGAAAAGAAACCCCGGGAACTATAATGATGCTAAGTCCAGAGCTCAAGAAGACAAAAACTTCAAAGGAAAGCCTGATGCTAAATGGAATAAAGGATAAAGTCAGTGGTGACCTCAGGGCAAGAGCCCAATGAGCTAAGCTTCCAACCTGTGAAAAGGAAATTAAAGAAAAGCATACAAATGGAAGGAAAAGGTGGACTACAAAAAGCTGGTACGGATGTAATTGAACACGGAGGCCATGGTCCATCCAGCAGGCAGCTGAACTTGACAGCTTCAGTCATGTGGTTCTAGTTTTTGAGTCAAAAAATACATGAAACAGATTATAGAATCTCCCTCCACAGCAAAAGAAACCCACTGAGACCAGGAGTGTGTCAGGGTATCCCTGTGTATAGGCCCACAGTGGATCATTGTCCATTCTGCATAAAGCTATGGAAGTGAAACCTAGATTGTGTTGAAGATCCCAAGATGTTAGAAATGCCAGTGTCATGAAAAACCTGCCAAGGAGAGCTGCAGACCAGGTATGGAACCATCCCATGAGAGAGCAGTGTGTTTCAGTCAACAAAACTAAAGGAATTGAAGATGTGAAGAATGCTTTGACATCATATATGAAGATGGACCATTTGGAGGTTGTCCATCTGGTTTGGGGTCTTGTTTTGGTCCAGTATTTCCTCATGATGCTGCCTTTCCTCTCTTTTGGAATGGTAATATATATTCTGTGACATTATTTGTTAGAAGTATGTGATCTGCTTTTCAATTTGCTATTACAAGGGGGTTATATTTAAGAGATTGTTGTGAGTCTCAGAGACTTTGAACTTTAGACTTTTAAACAGTTTTGAACATACACAGCCTGGACATAGGCCTCCTCATATATATAGCAGATTTGCAGCTCACTCTTCATGTGGATCCTGAACATCTAGAACTGGGACTATCCTAAAAGCTGCTGCCTGTATATGGGACATATTCTTCTAGCTGGGCTGCCTTGTTTGGCCTCAATAGGAGAGGAAGCACCTAGCCTCACAGGGACTTGAAGTGCCAGAGTAGGAGGGATACCCAGGAATGACCCCACCCACTCAGAGGAGAATTTTGTCAGTATGGAGGAAGAATTGTGGGTGAAGATGACCAGGAAGGGAGCAGTGATAAGGATGTAAAGTGAATACATAAAAAATGAAAATAAATTTCTAAAATTTTGATTAGTTCTTTTTTTAAAAAAATGAGACTGTTATAGACTATGGGAACTTTTGCAGTTGAACTGAATGCATTTTGCATTATAATATGGCTATGTGCCTATAGTGCCATGGAGTAGGATGTGGTAGTTTGAAAAGGAATGGTACCCATATATTTGAGTGCTTGATCGGAGTGGTACTATTTGAGCGGGATTAGAAGGTAAGGCCTTGTTGGAGTAGGTGTGGCCTTGTTGGAGGAATTGTGTCACTCAGGGCAAGATTTAAGGATTGAAGGACTTAAGGTAGGCCTGATGTCTCTTCTTGCTGCCTGTGAATCCAGATGTAGAACTCTCAATTGCTTCCCCAGTACCATTTCTGCATGGTCACCACAAAGATAAAAAAGGACTAAACTTCTGTAAGGTTTCCTTTATAAGAGTTGCCATGGTTATGGTGTCTCTTTGCATCACTGACTAAACAATGAGCTTTTTGGAACACTGACTAAAACAGTGAGATTTTCTGGATCAGACTTTTTACTATGGTCCACTACTCTTCAGTCCACAAACTAATTCAAAAAGGTGTAGCATTTCCAAAAAACAGTGCAGGTATTAAATATCAGAGAAGGTATTTTTCACACTGTGTTTTCTTTATCTTTTATTTTATTCTTTTACATGC